>NC_054704.1:72831826-73061826 GCF_016097555.1 Gigantopelta aegis
TAAATCCCTGTATTTTGAGTCACCAATTCCGCAATTATTTCTTGTTTTTTTACCATCACTTTCTGAGCGTGCCTGTCTTAGTGAAATGGATCGATTGCTAATAAGACAGATACCGATTCAGATGCCTGAATTATTACCAAAAAGAAGAAGACATTCTTCTTAACAATCATTGCCACGATTCTAGGGGGAAAAAAGAAAAAAAAAAAAAATAGTCACACACTAAAGAGTTTTATAAATAATTGCAAATAGGAATCAAAATGACAAAAAGACATTAAGATTTCCCCCCCATGTTGGACCCTTTAAATCTCTAAATGCTTTCATGGTCATGACATTTAATTATTTCCATGAATATATAGTGGACTGAGTCCAGACAGGGACTGATTAAAAGTATTAGTTTTATAAACAGTGCCAGATAAACAGATATAAACATGACTCTGTGATCGTGCTGGTATACATAAAGAAATTCAAATTACACTGAAACCATTTTGGAGAAAGTCTAGGTACATTTCAGTGATGTTGGCGGCAATCTGTACATGACAAGGATGATAGATTAGAGTATATGCAAAAGAAAGAAAAATCAGCTGTATGCATGATACCGTATTGTTAATCATGACCAAGATGCAAAATCTTTTTTATGACAAATACGAAACATTTAATTTTAATGAGTCTTCAATTTGTTGTATTTTGTTTGGCCAGAACCAGATGGTGCCTACATTTTGTTACATTTTGCTTGGCTAAGACTAGATGGAGCCTATATTTTGTTACATTTTGTTTGGCCAAGACTAGATGGAGCCTTTATTGTGTTGTATTTTGTTTGGCCAAGACTAGATGGAGCCTTTATTGTGTTGTATTTTGTTTGGCCAAGACTAGATGGAGCCTATATTTTGTTACATTTTGTTTGGCCAATACTAGATGGAGCCTATATTTTGTTACATTTTGTTTGGCCAAGACTAGATGGAGCCTATATTTTGTTGTATTTTGTTTGGCTAAGACTAGATGGAGCCTATATTTTGTTGTATTTTGTTTGGCTAAGACTAGATGGAGCCTTTATTGTGTTGTATTTTGTTTGGCCAAGACTAGATGGAGCCTATATTTTGTTACATTTTGTTTGGCCAAGACTAGATGGAGCCTATATTTTGTTGTATTTTGTTTGGCTAAAACTAGATGGAACCTTTATTGTGTTGTATTTTGTTTGGCTAAGACTAGATGGAGCCTTTATTTATTTTAATTTTTTTGGCCAAGACTAGACGAAGCCTATATTTTGTTACATTTTGTTTGGCCAAAACCAAATGAAGCCTTTTTGTTGTTGGATTTTGTTTGGCTGAAGGTGTTTTGGTTGAGATTTTGCTTGGTCAAAACCAATTAAAGCCTTTAATTTGTTAGCAGCTGATCTTTTGCATTGTGAACATTTTGTTTGACCAAGACCAGCTGAAGACTCTTTTATTGCATTTGATTTGGCAAACAAAGATCAGATAAAGCTGGTATTTTACGGGATTTTGTTTGCCCAAGACCAGTTGAAGCCTTTACTTTGTCAAATTGTTTTTGGCCATGTCTAGTTGCAGTCTTTATTTTGTCAAATTCATTTCTGATTTTATTTTGTTGCATTTTGTTTGGCCAATTAGAACCACATGAAATCTTTATTTTGCTGGATGCACTGAAGTTTGGTGTTATCTATTATAGTAGCTTTGAGGTACTGTCACCAATTTTACTTAAAGTGCTGTTCCAGATGTATGAGCTATATCAATCAAGATATTATTTAATATGATTAGCAAATTATTTTTAAAAATGTAAAAAAATTATATACCAGTATATTTTCCATTTAAAAATATTCCCCTGAAAAACAGAACCAGCTGAATTCGTTTCGGGAATTTCCGTAAGATTTGATCCGTGACGTCATGAAGGGAACTCCTTTCGATAGTTAGCGCCATTGTTCATTGCTTCTTTTGTGTTTATGATGGTTAAACGGCGTGTTGGTGGCGGCTGTAGCAATACAAAAGCCGATAAATTTAGTCTTCACGCATTTCCTAGTAATGTTGCTGTGAGAAAGCTGTGTGTGAATTTGATTAAAACAACGTGGAAATACTGGACAGGAAGAAAATGCCGGAGACCGTTGCAACAGCAGACACTTTAGTTTTGATTCATCCGAACTGGCTTGTCGGCTTAAGCGAGATATGGGAATAACATGTGTTATGGCTTTTAAAAAAAGATGCCGTACCAACAATTTTTCTGCGACACAAAACAAATGACAACAAGCCGACGCCATCCACACCGAAACGACCTTGGGGTGCATATCGTCAATGTCCCAAATTTTCTCATGCACGGTTCGTGCAATCATCGAGATCCGATTTGTTGTCGTTTGCATCTCGTTCATTTGTGAGATTTTTCTTTACAGTTCGAGAACATTAAAACAATAAAGTACAGACAAGTAAGTATCTATAGCCTAGTCCGTCCCATCCTACAAAAATGTAGGGTTTTTTTGGTAAAAAAAAGAGAAAATACATTAAATTAATTTTACTATACCTTCCCATGCACAGAGAAAACCTTTTTCAATACTGTGGAATGTGCTATAAGTTATTTATTTCTGAGCAGACTGTTTTCACAACTGCACACAAAAAATAGTATTGTTTTGTTATTTCCAAAACACTTACTTTTTTTTTTTCGTCAAACTAAACTGAAATTATTCACACAAAAAACCATCTTCATAGATGGATGGGACGGACTAAAAGTCGTTTTTGTTTATTTTTTTAAATTAAAATAAGTTATTTATTTCTGAGCAGACTGTTTTCACAACTGCACACAAAAAATAGTATTGTTTTGTTATTTCCAAAACACTTTTACTTTTTTTTTTTACGTCAAACTAAACTGAAATTATTCACAAAAAAACCCATCTTCATAGAGGGATGGGACGGACTAAAAGTCGTTTTTGTTTATTTCTTAAAATTACCGATATCGGGTCCATTTGACTCGTAGAATTCAAGAGTTATTTATCGTCTTTTCTACTACATCACAAGTATTAGAATATACAGTGTAGCAAAATAATTCGCACGAAAATCTAAAGAACAAAACAAGAATAAAAGTTGTAAATTAGTGGTAAGTTGTCTCCACGACCATTTTCATCATCATCTGTCAGGCCGGTGGTTCGTCAGAAGATGTTCCAGGTTCAAACTGATACGGCATTATTTGTTGTGTTGCACAAATATTAGTCCAGTCGTCATTACTACACTATTCATCATCGAAAGAAGAATCGCATGATCAATGAGCTTGGCAGTCGCTGTCGGTCCCACTTTCACTTGCGCTGGAAGTCATCTCGTGGTAGGTTTCAGTGAAGCGCGTTCCCTTCGTGACGTCACAGCTATTTACAGGCAAATGTTTTTACCGAGAATTTTACTCGGTCGTTTCCAGCAGTGTTCTACGGGAGTGATGTTTTAATACTTTTATGGGGCATTTTCGTAATTATTGATTTACATATCGGTGTAAAATATTATTGCAATGAATTAAGAAAGCATTTAATTGTGGAATTTGAAATTTTAGTGTATGGTCTGGCACAGCACTTTAACAGGGATGCATGCCGTGACCTGTCTTCAATCTGAATATCATTGTTTATTTGCACAAAAGAGACAATTTACTGCTGATTGCTGAGTTCTTGGAAATAAAGAATTTTTTATTTATTTAATGATGTCCTCAACACAATGTAATTACACACAGTTATACGGCGCCAGACATATGGTTAAGGACCACAGAGATAATTAGAGAGGAAACCTGCTGCTGCCACTCCACATTTTTCGATTAATTAACAGCAAGGGATCCCTTATATACCTTATACCACAGACAGAATAATATATACCATGGATTTGTTACATCAACTGGCTGGATTGAGAAATAATCTAATGAGCCCACCAACAGGGATCAATCATAAGACTGACAGTGTGGTCTACATCACAGTTAATGGAGGCAGTAAACTGAATTTTAAGGAAAATAAAGAAAATAATTGCAGAAAAAGAAGAAATTAAGTACACCAAGGTCATGCAATCTTAAAAAGAGAAAGGTCTCTATGGGTATTCATAAACCAGTGGTAAAATACACACACACACACGCACGCACGCACACGCACACACACACACACACACACACACACACAAACAAAACAAAAGAAGAAGAAAAAAAGCATAAACTGAGGGGCATGAATTAATAAAACAAAACTGTTAAAGGTAGAGTAAATTCAAACAAGAGATTTATGTGTTGGAAAGATGCATACCCGGACCACCAACACATACTGACACTTTAACAAATGAAAAACGCGTAATTTTAGAGTTAATAAAAAAACATGATTATTCATGCTAACTGGGGGCAGCCATTTTGTTTCGTTTTTGTGACGTCCGGTGGTATAGCTTGGGGCGAAGTGACGTCAGCTCCGTCCATCTGCTCTATGCACAGTGTAAACAAACGCTATAATTTACGACAAGGTGCTTCGCTTTCATCAACCTGACTTGTAAAACAACATAAATGACTTGATAGTATAATAAACTATTTAACTAAATATATTTCAATTTGCATCAATAGAACGAAATGGAGTTATAGTATTTTTCTTTTTTTAAAAATCCAAAGAAAAAAATGCATATTATTAAGCCTATTGGTATGCTATGTTCAAGCAAAAATGACCACTCACGATACCCAAGTGATAATTTTCTTTTCTTTGGGACTACGTAATTGGTCAGTTTTGTGATTTTAGATGGGAAAGTCAACTTAATCAAGGGTTTTACAGAATTACTTACAGTAATAAAGCAAGACAACTGATTGATTATGATTAGAGGGATGTCCGTGCAGTTAACACACAATACCCTGTGATCTTAATAAAAGAGGCACGTCTTTTTAATGTGTCTAGACACAGTGTCTGGGGACCGTCTAAATATACACCTGCCAATCAGGAACCACAGGTACAGGCCACAGAAAGAAAAGACCAATTAACTAAGAAAACACTCCGATTATTATTTTATTACATGGGTTAATTTATGTACAAACCATAATACAGTTATTTCAACACTTTGACAATGGTGGTTTATTTTGTATTAAAAGTAATATATAATTGTTGCTGGCTTACTGGGATGACTATTATTACAGAATATTGCGATGCATCTGCAAAAATCAGGTATGTTTTGTTTCTTCAGTTCGAAGACTAATTCCTGATGTGACACGTTAGGTATTATGTAACCACCAGCTCGCCAGAGGGCGTATTCACTGGGATGGTACAAAATGGCTGCGCCTGTTATATATAATAGCTGTCACATTTAACCGTTTTATTAATTAACTATATGATTATACTTGTTGCTATTAAGCAATAATGTGCATTATATACAGTTGAATATGCATACCAGGTCAAATGCCTTGATTGTCCCTTCCTTTAAGAGTAAATCTAAAAGCAATTCATTAAATGCTTTAAATGCCTTTTTCTTTTGTTTTTGTTTATGTTTTTTTTTCTCTAGAAGATAAAAAACTTCCATTCTATTTGTACCTGTGCTACCTTCATGGGGTGCATAATGCATTATATACATATCAATTTTATTAGAATCTGTTAACATTTTGACTAATGGGAACAAGTTTGGTGAAAGACGAGACTAAATTACATGTATGCTGGTGTTCCCACAGTACACAGAAGGCCAGGTGAACTCTTAAACCGGATCAGCTGTCTGCACATTATTACCACACTTTATGGTAGAAGGAAAGCAGTAATGGATCTACATTACCATGCACTTAACTACGTTACAGCTCAAAGTGAAAAACAGTTAATGGATTTTTTTAGACGGAGAGGCGATCATGACATAATTCTTATCAAATTATATAATTAAGCCACAATCTTCTGTTTGTTATTAAGAGCATAATTGGTCTTAATTTCTCTCATCACGGGATTCAACATCTGTCAAATGTATCAGAGATTAAATCAATGCTGGTTATTTTTTATTTATTTTTTATTTTTTAATTACATTTTTGTCTACAGCCAGTATAATTATATGAAGATAAACATGCAGATGGTAAATGGGGTAGCACTGGCGTAGCAAGCAGGGGCAACGGAGGAATGTGCCCTCCCCCACTTTGTAGCAGCAGCGATGGTTTTTATATACATGTATTTATACATTATATATATATATATATATATATATATATATATATATATATATATATATATATATATATATATATATATATATATATATATATGTACACACACACACACACACACATACACACACACACATGTGCCCTTCCCCTCACTTTTTGTTTGGCACCTTCCTATGCCCATGGGTAGAGAGTTTTATATTCACTCACAAGACCACCAAACCACTTTCCACTGGGGATAATGTTAACACTTGCAGTCATTTGTATTATTGTGTAATGTAATTATAGGTCATTACCAGCGTTAGACAGGAAAGGAATGCATTAAGAAAACCTCTGAACACTTGGTTATTTTGACACTTGGTCTTGAAAATCAGGGAGGAAACCTGCTGGCATTATATGTACATTCCCAATAAACACGACAGAACACATTTTTACCATGACCTTCAAGGTACCAATCATGGGGCACTAGTTGGGATGGGGAAAAACAAGTCCATTGTGAGTGATCAATTCTAAATAATGTTTGTTTTGTTTAATGATACTACTAGAGATCATTGATTGTAATTAGTCCTTATAGGAAAGTTAATTGTTACATTTTCCCTAAATAAATAAAATAAGAAGTTTGTTTTGTTTAATGACGCCACTAGAGCACATTGATTAATTAATCGTCAGCTATTGGATGTCAAATATTTATTAATTCTGACTTGTAGTCAACAGAGGAAAACCACTGCAATTTTTCTAATGCAGCAAGAAAATCTTTTATATATGCACTTTCCCACAGACAGGAAAGCACATACCACGGCCTTTGTTACACCAGTTGTTGTTTTCCCTAATAATTAACAGCAAGTTGGTGAAGTGATTAAACCATCAGACTTAATGGTGGTAGCTTCAGGGTTCGAATCATGGTACTGGCTTCCACCCAGAGTGAAGGAAGGAAATGTTTTTATTTAACGATGCACTCAACGCATTTTATTTACGGTTATATATTGCGTCAGACATATGGTTAAGGACCACACAGATACTGAGAGAGGAAACCCGCTGTCGCCATTTCATGGGCTACTCTTTCCGATTAGCAGCAAGGGATCTTTTATATGCACCATCCCACAGACAGGATAGTACATACCACGACCTTTGTTACACCAGTTGTGGAGCAATGGCTGGAATGAAAAATATTCCAATGGGTCCACCGATGGGGATCGACCCTACACCGACCACGCATCAAGCAAATATTTTACCACTGGACTACGTCCTGCTCCATCCACCCAGAGTGAGTTTGACTCAATGGGCCACTACAGCCTCTTCTCTCTCACTAATCACTAACAGCAAAGATAGCTGAGGTGTGTGCCCAGGACAACATGCTTGGACCTTAACTGCATGGATTTAAGCAGAGAAATAAGTATCAATAAACAATAATAGAAAATGTATATAAAATACTTCCTGCTGCTAATGAAAAACAAATATATCTTCTTTGACAGTGTGCAAGTCAGCTAAATTGCTAAATATTAATTTCATTTCTACGTTAGTACTACAGCCATATAAGAATCACCACAATAAAGAAGATATTTTCTGCAGATAGCACAGTAATTGATATCAATGTAATTAGTTTTCCGTAATGGCATTTGACCAAATTATGACTTGTTTTTTTGTTTTTGCAATAAGAAAAAATATTCTCTGATCTTTATGATTGCTATAAACATGCATCCTGTGTAATTAAATAGCTTGGCTGTCATCAACTTGTTCAGTGTTTTAAAAAATTCTAGATTTAATTAAGAAAAAAAAAAGTAAGAAAAAACTTTTAATTTCTTTTAACATATTCACTGAGATGAATCTTTGATACAAGTTTTCACTTCCATTATTTTAATTTTTAAGTTATTTTCCCCCTTAAGGTTTAAGGACGCTGTCCTATAGGCACACACCTCAGCTACATCTATCTGAGCTGTTTGTCCTGGACAAACTAACAATGGTTAGTTGTTATGGGTTAGTGGGAGAGAAGGAAGGAAATGTTTTATTTAATGATGCACTCAACACATTTTATTTACAGTTATATGGTGCCGTTGATGTACCAGTCATAGTGCACTGGCTGGAGTGAGAAATAGCGCAATGGGCTCACTGACGGGGATCGATCCCAAACCGACCGCGCATCAAGTGAGCGCTGTTCCACTGGGCTACCCCTCGCCCCTTGGTGAGAGAAGTCGGTGTAGTGTTTTTACATCTCATCATCAAGCTGCTACCATGCAAAATACAATGTGTCATCAAAATTCTTCTTTTGCTATGATGGTGCACAAAATTTTTGTAAAGTCCCCAAAAATTCTTTGGCCGTAAAAATCAAAATTGCCCCTGTAATTTTTTCTGTCCCATGTCAGGCCTCTGGCTATCCAGAAACGGACCCGGGACAGTCATGCTCGAAACCTTAGTTGTATATGAGCACATTAAAATATATTGGACTTGCTATGATGGACACATCATGGTAAGGTTTCCACTATATTATGGTATAAAAAAAAACACAAGGCCTTTTGCCATGACTTGAAATGACGCAATTGTAGAAAAAAAGTATTCTGGTGTGTTTTAAATGGCATACGTTTTTTGGTTACGCCAATGAGATTACTGTTCTCAGGGTTATGTCATTGTGACTGACAAACAATGAGCATTATCTGCCCACATATACCACCAAAATGGAAACAGCTGACTGCAGTGACGAAAGCCTTGTGTTTGTAGACGTTTCAGGATGCATAAAACATGGAGTAAAAATGCGACATAAAATGCTTATGTGGAAACAGACTTTAAGACTCTCTCTGGGTATATTTATAATCAAAGGCTGTGGTGTGGTATGTGCTGTCCTGTCTGTAGGAAAGAACATATAATATTGCTAATGGAAAAATTAAGCAGCTTTTCTAAAGACATGTCAAAATTATTATTTGACATTCAATAACCGATGATTAATTAACCAATGTGCTCTAGCAGTATCTTTGAATAAACACAAACACTAATAACCTCCACAAAAAAACAAAAAAAAATTTAAAAAGAAGAAGAACAACAACAACAACAACAACAACAAAAAGCAACCCACACACGTTGGTATTGGGGTGTGAACCCAGCAGAAAGAAAGAAATGTTTTATTTAACGACACACTATATGGTGTCAGACATATGGTTAAGGACCACAGATACTGAAAGAGGAAACGTACCAGCTGTCGCCACTTCATGGGCTACTCTTTTTGATTATCAGCAAGGGATCTTTTATATGCACCATCCCACAGACAGGATAGTACATTTGTGGAGCACCGGCTAGAACGAGACATAGCCCAATGGGTCCACCGACAGGGATCGATCCTAGACCGACTGCGCATCAAGCGAACACTTTACCACTGGGCTATGTCCCGCTCCCATAGCACAGAGCTCACTGCTGCTGTACTGAACAGAACATGACACCACTGCTGCTGTACTGAACAGAACATGACACCACTGCTGCTGTACTGAACAGAACATGACACCACTGCTGCTGTACTGAACAGAACATGACACCACTGCTGCTGTACTGAACAGAACATGACACCACTGCTGCTGTACTGAACAGAACATGACACCACTGCTGCTGTACTGAACAGAACATGACACCATTGCTTCTGTACTGAACAGAACGTGATGTCGTTACTGCATGCCGCCACCACAGCAGCATCTACATATATATGCCACCTTCCAACTTCGTTGCGGTGAGACAAAAATGATTCCGAGTTATTAACTCAGGAAGCCGACATTCAGCAAATTGCTTTCACTTTCATCAGCTTCTCAAGTAGGTCACTGGTTGAGCATTATCTGATGTGAAATAATGTCAATGGGGATTTTTACTCTCAAACACATAATATGGTCATACAGCGACACTAATTCTGAGTTTTGCTTGGCTGATAGTAGTACCGAAGTGCTGTTTCAAGATATTAAGAGCAAAACAATTATCTTCACAATCATCTGTCAGTGTATTTATCTATATGTGTCCATGTATCGATCAGTCCATCTGTCAGTGTATTTATCTATATGTGTCCATGTATCGATCAATCCATCTGTCCTACATTTTGTACAAGGCCCTCATTTCTGTTGTCTCAATGACTTAATTCATATTTCTAACCAAGTTAATGTAAAACACCCGTATTCATTAGTAGAAGAAAAAAAAAAGAAGAAAGTTTTGTTTAACAACACCTCCAACATTATCTTTTTCACTAATTGCAATTCCAAAAATCCCCCCCCCCCCCCACCCCCATCCTTCTGTCCCAGACCCAGTCATTGATTATGATTAAGTTAGAGATTGTGCCCGGGAGAGATGTGCTTGAACCTTAATTGGATATAGGCACGTTAATATGTTATCCAACAACACCTCTGCACATTTTAAACTGCTGCTGTTTGGCATCTTGTGCAAGGCTCAGACTGCCAACTGTCACAATGAAGTTGGCCAACTCGATGGTTATGTTGTAATTTCCCAAACTCCCAACTTACGACAGATGCGCGCAGATTAACAACTAATGGGTTATACAACTAGAATTAAGTTGTAAGAGCGCTCAGACTAGCAACTGGACAGTTGTAGAAGTTGTGACAGCAGAAAGTTGGACAACTTTGTGGTGGCAGTTAGTAGTTTGAGATTAGCATAACATATGGTTATTTAGACATTTTGTGAAGAGATTTACAAAAAGAAGAAACCTGCTGCTATCACGCAGGCTACTCCAACTAAAAAGGCAGCACAGGATTTTTTTAATATTGTACATCAGTGGATATCCCAGTTGGTGATGAAAAGAGAAAAAAATACTTGCTTAATGAAGAAAGAAGGAAATGTTTTGTTTAACGATGCATTCAACACATTTTATTTATGGTTATATGGCATCAGACATATGGTTAAGGACCACATAGATATTGAGCGAGGAAACCCGCTGTCGCCACTTCATGGGCTACTCTTTTTGATTAGCAGCAAGGGATCTTTTATATGCACCATCCCACAGACAGAATAGCACATACCATGGCCTTTGATATACCAGTCGTGGACCAAGAAATAGACCATTGGGTATCAATCCCAAACCGACTGTGTATCAAATGAGTGCTTTACCACTGGGCTATATCCCACCCCTTTGTGTAATGATATCTCAGAATACAAAAAAAATATATATATATATTTGATGTCTTACATTTAGAAAACCCCAGCTTCCTCCCACATAGGCTACTCATACCGAAAAAAACACACCCAGCAGGGGATCTTCTATAGGTATTTTCTCCACATACAGAGCAGTACATATCACAGCCTATGATCTACTAGCCATGGAACACTGGTTGGAATGGCGAAAAAGCCTGAGTCCATAAAAGGCAATCAATTTTTACAAATGACTGCACCTAAAGCGCTTGATACCACATGCTTGAAATAAGCATATGAATGCTTGCTAACCTATGCAGTTTACCACAAAATACAGGCCTGGTAATTAACGTGTTATGATATAATATTTTCATTATTATATTTACTATAGAATCTCTTTACAGATACACTGATTGATTCTTTATTAAGCCAATGTATTAAGCTGTTCTTATTGTACTGTATCTAAAATTTAAATGACAAAATTTATCAACATTTAGGTGGTGGTGCTTTTGTTTAATAAGACTTTATGCAGAACCAAGAGGTGAGACGTAACCCAGTGGTAAAGCGCACACCTAATGCGTGGTCAGTTTAGGATCGATCCCCATCCGTGGGCCCATTGGGCTATTTCTCGTTTCAGCCAGTGCACCATGACTGGTATATCAAAAGCAGTGGTATGTGCTATCCTGTCTGTGGGATGGTGCATATAAAAGATCCCTTGCTACGAATGGGAAAATGGTTTCCTCTCTAAGACTACATGTATATGTCAAATTACTAAATATTTGACATCCAAGTTAGGCAATGATTATTAAATCAATGTAACTTGGAAATATAAATTTTTGAGCACACCAATAGCTGATGATTAATAAATCAAGGTCTTCTAGTGGTGTCTTTAAACAAAACTAAACTTTAAAAAAAAAATTCTTGGCATGTGGTAACCCCTTGCTACTCTGAACGATGACTGGTGTCTCTGTATACTGAACAACACAATATATGCTAACATTAATTCAATTTTCTTTAACTTATTTAAAAGTTACTCACTTTGAATCGCATTCATTTTTGTATCTATTAAAATTATGAACATTTTATGAACACAATGTGCAGTTAGTCTTGGATCGATCCCTGTCCCTGGGCTATTTCTCGTTCCAGCCAGTGCACCACGACTGGAATATCAAAGGCTGTGGTATGTACTACCTTGTCTGTGGGATGGTGCATATAAAAGATCCCTTGCTGCTAATCGAAAAGAGTAGCCCATGCAGTGGTGACAGTGGGTTTCCTCTCTCAATATCTGAGTGGGCCGTAACCATATGTCTGATGCCATATAACAGTAAATAAAATGTGTTGAGTGCATCATTAAATAAAACATTTCTTTCTTTCTTTCTTTTATGAACACTTTAGGTCCATTTTGACAGTCTAAATATTTACTGAATTAATTGTATGATGCAAAAAAAAAAAAAAAACCCATGTACAATGAAACTCCTCTAAACTGGACACCCTTGGGACCAAGTAAAAAGTCTGGTTTTAAGAGGTATCCATTTTAGAGAGGTTCTCTTCTGTACAGACATTGAAAAAGGTGGCAGCGAAAAATGTCCGGTTTTGAGGGAATTCCGCTTTTTAGAGGGTCCTGTTTTGAGAGGTTTCACTGTATTAAAATATCTGCGTTTTATTTGTTGTTCACTATATATCCTGTCCTAGGCAATATTATTGCACACATTCAAATGCCATGCGAACCAGTACGGCAAGTTCAAACCCCATCAATATGCACTTTGTGTTTTTATTACTGTCAAACACAGGCTTAATTTTGGATCATCGGAAACTTACTGGCTATTTTCTGATAATCAAAATACCATTAACACATATCACGAAATAATACACACAGTATTATGAGGTGCAATCAAATCATAAACACTTCTAATGTTGATGCTTTTTGTGGGGGCAGAAATCGATCCATGCACCTTTCTGTACTAAACATGCCCTCCACCCCCCCCCCCCCCCACCCCTACATAAAGTTTTGACAGAAATCAATCCATGCACCTTTCTGTACTAAACATGCCCTCCACCCCCCACCACCCATACATAAAGTTTTGGCAGAAATTGGTCCATGCACCTTCCTGTAACATGCCCTCCCCACCCCACCCCTACATAAAGTCTTGATCCATCCCATCTATTGCAGATGCCAAAGATAAAACTTAAATAGCAGTCTGATTAGGCGAGTATTATGTCAGTGTTATAATGTGATATGCGCGGCAGTGCTAATGACATCATTAACAACAACAAGTGCTTAGCACCAGTTAATTCTGTCTGAGATTCTAAGCACAACATCAGACATGCTAGTGTCTGTATAAGCTCTTTGGTTTGCTACACATAAAAAAAAAAGGCGACACTTCAATAGATCACAGATTTTTTTTTGGGTTGATTATGTGTCTCGGGCAAATTTCCCAAAGGATATTTTGACAATGTACTTAAGGGCTGTTGTCTATGTGCATTAAAAAAAAGTTAAAAAATTGGAAGTGGTGTAGGCACAGTTACCAAAACATGCCACACACATGACAACACTGCTAATGTCAACCAAAGAATCCATTTTTTAATACATCCATTTTCCACATCACGCAACAAAAGAAGAAGTTTGTTTTGTTTAATTAATCATCGGCTATAGGATGTCAAACATTTGGTCATTCTGATGCATAGTCATCAGAGGAAACACGCTACATTTTTTCTAATGCAGCAAGGGATCTTTTATATGCACTTTACTTTCCCAGACAGGATAGCACATACCACAGTCTTTGACATACCAGTCGTGGTGCACTGGCTGTGATGAGAAATAGAGAAAATGAGAAACCGACCGCACATCAAGCGAACACTTTACCACTGGGCTACATCCCGCCCTACTGCACCAAAAGCTGCACACATGAAAAATGCCCATTAGATATGCTTGAACCTTCAGGGGAAATGAGTATGAGTCAATTATTAACTAATACAGTTGAATCAATTTTTGTTTCTATTCTAATCACTGCATGGACCGGTAAACCATGATTAATCATGTCACAAGCCAGTTGGTGATGAAAAGAGAAAAAATACTTGCTTAATGAAGAAAGAAGGAAATGTTTTGTTTAACGATGCATTCAACACATTTTATTTATGGTTATATGGCATCAGACATATGGTTAAGGACCACATAGATATTGAGCGAGGAAACCCGCTGTCACCACTTCATGAGCTACTCTTTTCGATTTGCAGCAAGGGATCTTTTATATGCACCATCCCAAAGACAGGATAGTACATACCATGGCCTTTGTTACACCAGTTGTGGAGCACTGGCTGGAACGAGAAATAGCCCAATGGGTCCACCGACGGGGATCGATCCTAAACCAACCGCGCATCAAGTGAACGCTTTACCACTGGGCTACGTCCCGCCCCATGAGAGAGGAAACCTGCTGTCGCCATTTCGTGGGCTATTCTTTTTTGATTAGCAGCAAGGAATCTTATCATAGACAGGACGGTACATACCACAGCCTATGTTACACCAGTGAAGCACTGCTTGGAATGAGAAATGACCCAATGGGCCCACCGACAGAGATTGATCCTGAACACCGGGTTATGTCCCGCCCACAATCAACTTAATACATGCAGTGACCTTGCCAATGAGTCGTTAAAATTCATTTTGAGGAAACCAATACCAAAATGTGAATCCATTACATGTACTCTCCATTAACCTTTAGCCTACTGGATTAATTTTTGACAAAAAACACACTAAGTGGGTACAAGTTTATAATTTTTACTCACAATTATTCACTTAAATGTTATATAAATACATAAAATAAAGTTTATATTTGAATAGGTAAGTATTATTTTCATGATTTTTTTCTTATTTTTATGATATTTTACATCAGTTAATGTTGATTAAAATTAGACAAAAAATCTAAAAAGTCACATTTACTTATGGGTTTTTGTGGCCAGCTGTCCAGTATTTATGACTATTATACCCAATAACTGGGTTTCTGACCAGAATTTTTTTTTAAATGAACTACTATTTGGTGATTTTCGCAGACCTGTCAACCCTCCCGGATTCCGCGGGAGTCTCCCGGTATTTGATCAAATCTCCTTTCTCTGTGCGGGAGACAGTTTCTCCTGTTAAATGACATTTTTGTAAGCATAAAAAAAAAATCGATCCTCTTTTGTCAAAATAACAGAAGGGAAGTAACTCTGCCTTTTTTTCTCATTCGGAAAATGTCGACTACTTTCGGTTTCTGAGAATGTAACAGGCCGAATTGTCCCGACTGTTTAACCTTTGCCGAAGTGAGAATTGTGGGATAGCCTATTCATATTGTTAAAAAAGCAGATGGAGTTTATAAAATGACGTGTTATTATAATGTTTGTTGTCATCATAATGGTTTGTTGTCATCGTAATGGCTACGAAGCGTGTTGCTGCTAATTCAACAGGCTGTGTATTGACATTCAGTGTTGCCATATAAAAAACAAAAAATATCCAATTTAGTTCTAATAACACCTCTGAATTGTAAAATGTCTTCCCACTGGATTACATAATGCAACTATGAAGAATCTGAACTGCCAGACTCCCGAGTTGACAGCGATACACACGATGCATGTTAAAATCACATGTCACAGCAAGACAACGAAAAGACCAATTAGCTGTATAAACATACTTGTGTCAGTTAATTTTGTATGTTTGTGCAGTAAAATGTTGGTTATAAGGGTACACTTCAAGAAATTATTGTTGTACAATTAAAAAATGTTGTGTTTGACATTGACATAAAGTTACTCACGGAAATGGGTATAATTCCGGTATATTTCACACGATGTCCGTAATGAGGTTTTACTTATGATTAATGAAAATACAATGTTTATTGCATCATTATAATGTTTTAAATAAGTACCACGCCACCGTTCCTCATTATAGTAAAAACTGAATATTGATTTTTAAGATTTATATAAATTTGTCTTTGGTACTTGGGTACACTAAGTTAGTGTGACTAACCACAAATGATAATGTAATGCAACCTGTAAGGCTGTAAGTGTAATACCGTAAATGTACTAATTACTTTTTTTATTTCTTGTTCATGTTCTTAACATTTTTGGATAAAAAAAAAATTTTTTTTAAATATGTATTAAATCATAATAATATTTAAACTTAAAAAAAATAATATTTTTTTTTTTTATAATTTTTTTTTTTTTAATGCCAAGATCTAAGGTTAAGAAGTATATATGACACTATAAAGTATTCATATAACTTATTGTAATAATGTTTTTTTTAAATCTTGCGATTTTGGGTTAAATTGTGTGAATTTAAAAAATCTCCTGCTTTTTCAACACACACCTCCTGCTTTCTCTTGACTAAAGGTTGACAGGTCTGTTTTCGTTGTTTGTAAAACAATCAACTTTATTATCAAATCAGCTATCAATTCCTCAAAATTACTGCAACATTCCACCATTGTTGTGAACTAAAAATTCACAGGTATTTTCCATTGAAAAATTAAAAACTAAAGCTGCCATACTCTGAATTAATTCATTTCCTGTTGGTCTATTATTATTTCCGGTGAGTGCCGTGTGCAAAATGGCCAGAAATATGAATTGGTGAATGCACTGTATGTCGACTGGCGTGACGTCAGGCGAGATATCTCGCCTGCAGTAGTCAGAAGGCTAAGACTGGTAACTTAAACCAGAACACCACCAAAACGGGTCATATGCGTTAAAGTTTGTTTTATTATACGACACCACTATAGAGCACACATGATTTATTAATCATCAGCTATTGGATGTTAAACATTAAATTGGTAATTTTAACATAGTCTTGGAGTGGAAACCCGCTTTTACATTAGTAGCAAGGGATCTTTTATATGCACCATTCCACAGACAGGATAGCACATACTATGGCCTTTGATGTGCCAGTCGTGGTGCACTGACTGGAACAAGAAATAGCTCAATGATCCCACTGACGCAGATCAATCCTAAACCGACCATGTATCACAGAGCACGTTACCACTGGACTACATCTTGCCCCTATTTCTAACAAATTTCAATTTCAAAAAAAAAAAAAAAAAAAAAAAATCAAACAAAAATATTGCCACAAACATTTAACACGGAGACAAAGACATTTAAAAAAAAGATTTGCACATTACAAACATGGATGATGATGAGATGAATGGTGAAGCCGCAGTATTTCCATTTCAGTATGGGACTACTTGACAGGGCCATGCTACACACTTGCTGTCAGTTGAGCTATCTCGGTATCACCTGAGCCGGGGGGGAGGGGAGAGAGAAGAAACGGAACCTGCAGTGCATGCTGGGTAATCATCCCCCATGTGGGGTCATACACTCGGGAGACACACCCATAATCGCACCCGTGAAGTGGGTGAAACTCGGTGTATGTGGCCTTACACCTACCCATTGAGCCTAGCGGTGCACTCACTCTAGGTTGGAGGTGGTACTGGCATGAAAAATCCCCCATTGCCTCAGGTGGAATACGAACCCACTACCTAACAGCCAGAAGTCCAATGGCATAACCACTACACCACCGAGGCCGGTTCCAATTTCAAAATATTACTCTACATGTATGAAGGAAGCCTAAAATGCATACAAAACACGCTTCATAGCATCATATACATGTGGTCATGATAAACAGAGGCTCTGGGCCTATCTGCCTAATTGCAGCACAATACCACCGTAATGATTAATCAACACAAAAACACAGGTTCACAATGGAGGAGAGCTGGATGGTGTTTGCACATGATATTCCCATCACTTGAGGCACAGAAGGTGTTATTGATCCATTTGCTCAGCAAATATTAGCTTTTTTCCTCCCATTTCTCGGACAATAACACCTCTCCTACATCACTGTTTGTCATCAGAATATTTTGTTTGCAGAAGCAAGAAACAGCTGTGTGTAAGTGTAACTTGCTGATTTCTGGCTGGGTTTTTTCTTCTTCTTCTGTTCCTATTTGTTTACAATTGTGGGTGTTAGTAAGCAGTGGGGGAGGTAATACAATAACCAGGTTATATTGCAGTTTGTCCAGGGTTCTGAGAAAAAAAAGGACAGGAATATTTATTTCAAGTTAAAGTTTGTTTTGTTTAATGACACCACCAGAGCACAATGATTTATTAATCATCAGCTACTGGATAAGATAAGATAAGATAAGATTAAATTTATTGCATTTAAAAATTCCACTTGGGAACAGAGTTCACAAAATAACATCAAAAAGTTGCAATATCAACAAACAATTAATGACTATAGTTTTATATACATATACCGGCCTCGGTGGCGTTGTGGCAGGCCATCGGTCTACAGGCTGGTAGGTACTGGGTTTGGATCCGAGTCGAGGCATCGGATTTTTAATCCAGATACCGACTCCAAACCATGAGTGAGTGCTCCACAAGACTCAATGGGTAGGTGTAAACCACTTGCACCGACCAGTGATCCATAACTGGTTCAACAAAGGCCATGGTTTGTGCTATCCTGCCTGTGGGAAGCGCAAATAAAAGACCCCTTGTGCTAATCGGAAGAGTAGCCCATATAGTGGCGACAGCGGGTTTCCTCTCAAAATCTGTGTGGTCCTTAACCATATGTCTGACGCCATATAACCGTAAATAAAATGTGTTGAGTGCATCGTTAAATAAAACATTTCTTTCTTTCTAATTGGATGTCAAACATTTGGTCATTTTAACATATAGTCTCTGAGAGGAAACATGCTAAATTTTTCCATTAGTAGCAAGGGATCTTTTATATGCACCATTCCACAGACAGGATAGCACATACCACGACCTTTGATATACCAGTCGTGGCGCACTGACCAGAAAGAGAAATAGCCCAATGGCCCCACAATGGGGATCGATCCCAAACTGACCGTGCATCAAGCGAGCGCTTTACCACTGGGACAAGCCAATCAGCTGTTTTCATCTTGGCAGTTAACAATGGTGGACATGTGCTTGTTAATCACGATTACCTGTCCCTGAATACAGACATCCTCTTGGCTTCAGAGACCGAAAAAGTTTACTATGTGAAATACACTGGAATATGTTTTTTCCATTCAAAGTATTTCATGCCAAGGTGGCAGTGAGTGGGGATTTTTAAAGCCCACATTATAGAGAAAATAGTAACATTATAAGACTATTATAGCAAACAAAGCGTTTTGCCAACACACTTTATGTGGTGTGAAAACACACCGTAAAACACTGAAGTGAAAACAGACCTTAACAAATGGGAAAACAATGACTAGAATTATCATCATCCTTGGTGGACTGCATTTTTTCTCTCTCCATTTTAGCCAGTGCCCCATTTCTGGTTAAACCTTAGGCTGTGTTGTGTATTGCCTTGTCTATAGGTGAAATGCATCAATTTTTCTCTCTCCATTTTAGCCAGTGCCCCATATCTGGTTAAATCTTAGGCTGTGTTGTGTATTGCCTTGTCTATAGGTGAAATGCATCAATTTTTCTCTCTCCATTTTAGCCAGTGCCCCATATCTGGTTAAATCTTAGGCTGTGTTGTGTATTGCCTTGTCTATAGGTGAAATGCATCATTTTTTCTCTCTCCATTTTAGCCATTGCCCCATTTCTGGTTAAATCTTAGGCTGTGTTGTGTATTGCCTTGTCTATAGGTGAAATGCATAAATTTTTCTCTCTCCATTTTAGCCAGTGCCCCATATCTGGTTAAATCTTAGGCTGTGTTGTGTATTGCCTTGTCTATAGTAGTAGTTTGTTTTATTTAACGACGCCACTAGATCACATTCATTTTTTATCTTATCTTGGACGTCAAACAATTGGTCATTCTGACAGTTTTTTAGGGGAAACCCGCTGTCGCCACATAGGCTACTCTTTTATGATAGACAGCAAGGGATGTTTTATTTGCGCTTCCCACAGGCAGGATAGCACAAACCATGACCTTTGTTGAACCAGTTATGGATCACTGGTCGGTGCAAGTGGTTTACACCTACCCACTGAGCCTTGCGGAGCACTCACTCAGGGTTTGGAGTCGGTATTTGGATTAAAAATCCCATGCCTCGACTGGGATCCGAACCCATTACCTAACAGCCTGTAGATCGATGGCCTAACCATGATGCCACCGAGGCCAGTGCCTTGTCTATAGGTGAAATGCATCATTTTCTCTCTCTCCATTTTAGCCAGTGCCCCATATCTGGTTAAATCTTAGGCCGTGTTGTGTATTGCCTTGTCTATAGGTGAAATGATAATTTTCTCTCTCTCCATTTTAGCCAGTGCCCCATATCTGGTTAAATCTTAGGCTGTGTTGTGTATTGCCTTGTCTATAGGTGAAATGCATAATTTTCTCTCTCTCCATTTTAGCCAGTGCCCAATATCTGGTTAAATCTTAGGCTGTGTTGTGTATTGTCTTGTCTATAGGAGAAGTGCAGATTATAAAAGATCCCTTAATGCTACACAGTTGAAGTGACCCATGTTGTCGTGTATTGCCTTTCTCAGTATAGACCAAATGTTGAAACAATTATGTTAGAAACCAAATAACTGTTCATCAGTTCATTTATTTTTATTTTGCTGTTTACATTCAATTTAGATTCAAACACACTGTCCTGGACAGCAGGTTAGTGAATAGTGGTTAGTGGTTAGTTGTTATTTTAATTTAATTTTTTATTCTTTATTTCAATACATACATTATCTACACATATAACACAGCACAAACATTACAATATTGTAGTATGAGTTATATTCAAAACTTGTGACCGTAGACATTTTAAATGAACAATGTTGCAAGATATACATGTACCAATACATTTGCTATGAAGATTGTAAACATGCAATATAGTATGTCAAATGATATACATGTACAACAAAAACTGTGGTTGGATAATAATGGAATATTTAACGAATAGCAAAACAGATCTCAAATCACAAGCCATCACTTCTGTTACATACCAAATAAGATACAGAACTTTTTGATAATTTGCTAGTTGTTAGCTGTTAGTGAGAGAGAAGAAGGACATTTTTAATTTAACAACACACTCAACACATATTATTTTATGGTTATATGGTGTCAGACATATGGTTACGGACCACACATATATTGAGAGAGAAAACCACTCCATGGGCTACTCTTTTCGATTAGCAGCAAGGGATCTTTTATATACACCATCCCACAGACAGGATAGTACATACCACGGCCTTTGTTACACTGGTTTTGGAGCACTGGCTGGAATGAGAAATAGCTAATGGGCCCAACGACGGGGATCGATCCTAGATCTATCACACATTAGGCAAGCACTGTACCACTGAGCTACGTCCTCCCCCTTTGTGAGAAAGAAGTCGATGTCGTGACCGACCCACTGAGTGGCTAAACTGTGGGTGAGAGCTGGTACCAGGATGTGAACCCAGTACCTACCAGCCTTATATCCAATGGCTTAACTACTATGTCACTAAGGCCAGTTTGGTCATCAATTAAAAGAGACTGACATTTCCACAACATACATGCATATTATAGTGGGTTTTTTTGTTGTTGTTTTTACTTCATTTTAAGTCAATTTATCATCATGAAATCCACCAAGTTATTAGATAACATTTTAATGTAAATTCACTGACTTGCTTGTCAAGATGTTTGATATACGAGAACACAATAGCCAAATTCTGCCTCCATCTACTATGTTGGGTTTTATTAAAACATTAATTCATTAATTTGCTACAATTCCACCCACCATTGCATTCACCGAGTTATTGAACAATTTTGCAATGTAACTGGACTAACTTACATATAATTGTCAAAATATAATCTAATGCATGTAAACACAATGATCAAATCCTCCCTAAAATATTAAAATATTCATGTGCTACAACTTGACACACCATGGAATCCATCAAGTTATTCAATAAAATCTTGATGTAACATATCTGACTTGCATGTACTTGTCAAAATATAATGTGATACACAAAAACACAATAGCCAAATTAATTCTCCCTCAGACTCCTCCAACAAGCTGGATTTAATTAAAATATTTATTTGCTACAGCTTGACCCACCATGGCATCCATCAAGCATTGTGATATGCAAAAAGACAATAGCCAAATCCTCCCTCCATGTGGAGTTTTCTTAAAATATTCATTTGATACACAACCTGACCCACAATGGCAGCCACCAAGTTATTAAATAAAATCTTAATGTAACCTAACTGACTTACACGTATTTGTCAATATATAGAGGATATTTCATGTTTTTTGGTCAAATATGATTTATATGTCATCGAGTGAAGTTTGCAATCATATCTCATGAGTTGCGGTTGCGTGACATGTGTGATATGATTGCAAACTTCACGAGATGAGATAGAAATCATATTTGACAAATAACTTGTGGCAATTTACCATTATTTTTTAACATGCCAGAAGCAAAATAGTTCCGGCTTTCTTACAGTGAAGATAACACATTTTAGAGTGAAATAGTGAAATTTTTACTCTAAAATGTGTTATCGTCACTGAGCGACTGATAACACTTTTATTTCACTGATATTTTAAGATATTTCACTTAATGTTATATTATAAAATGTAATATACAATTGCCAAATTCTCCATCAAACTCCTCCAAAATGCTGGATTTCATTAAAATATTTATTTGCTACAGCTGACCCACCTTGGCATCCATCAAGCTATTAAATAAACCCTTAATGTAAAAAACCAAGTACATTTCAAAATGTAATGTGATACACAAAAACATTATAGCCAAATTCTCACTTCACCAGCAATGTTGGGTTTCATTAAGATATTCATTCATCCACGTGCTATATACAACTTGACATCAGCTTCACAGTTTTGCCTATTTTGGTCATAGTAATATGCTGTCACGGCAATCACACGGCACACTTTCATAGAACCGAAGTCACAATATCTCCGGGCTTTTTTCTTTCTTCTCACTCCGTCTTACCAATATCCTTTTACATCAGCCACTTTGCGGGTTTCTTGTTCCTTGTGCACGTAACCAGTGACAACACAAGAAGGTAATTCCGGTGTCACAAAATCAATTAAGTACACTGATGCATCTACTTTTGGTAAAATATGACTGGACTGTTGTTAAATTGATTTTTAATACATCTTCGGCACATACTAACTACCACAAGAATTGAGAATCAAGCTTCTTATAGTTGGAAATCCCTGCCTGTCGTCAGTTAGACAGCTCCAAACTGATGGCTACCAACATCAAAAAAAAAAGTCTTCAGCTGTCAAACGATCAAGTGAATCAATTTCTGACATGTCATATTAAACTAGTTCTTTAAAGGCACGATAACCTAGTTTAGGCAGCCAGTACATCGAGGATATTTCATGTTTTTGGTCAAATATGATTTATATCTCATAGCGCGATTTGTGAGATATGATTGCAAACTTCACGAGATAAGATATCAATCATATTTGACAAAAACCATGAAATTTTCTATTTATTATATAACTTTTGGCAATTTACCTTTATTTTTAAAATGCCAGCAGCTAAATAGTTCCGGCTTTCTTACAGTGAAGATAACACTTACTACAGTGATGATAACACATTTTACAATGAAATAGTGAAATTTTCACTCTAAAATGTGTTATCGTCACTTTTATTTTACCGATATTTTAAGATAATTCACTAAATGTTATATAATAAAGTCACATATCAGAATCAGACAGCTGATATGTTTGAGATAAGATATCATGGCACCATACTGTTCTGGCTTTGTCTACAAGAAATACCACATATAATATAAAAGGCAGACAACCAGAAGAGGCTATATGTTGGGGTATTCAGAATTAGTATTTTTATGTTTAGAAAATTCAGAAAAATTTAAAAAGACAGCAATTTTTTTTTTTTTTTAAATTCAAATTATATAACTTTACATCACTACAGGTACATGCCCCTCCGACCCACCACCATCACCACCTCCAAGACAAAAAACACATACATAAAAAAACAGAGAGAACAATATTGCACTACTCTTATTATTGTAAAGGCATTTATGAAAGGTGAGCATATTCTATTACACTGGTTAACAGTGTTCTCGCTGGGCGGGCGACTGCGCAATCCCCCCTCCCCAAAGTTTATTATGTAAAAAGTTTACATTGGCATCTGAGTGACAATAAATATAGTTTTTAACTCTTATGTCCGTTTCCCTTGTCAGAAACAACCATTACAAGCATACCTTGCTGTTTGGAAGTGAGAAATCAGTGTGTTGTTAGCATATGACAGGCAACAATTTTTCATGCCTACTTTTGTCAAACAGCCTCCTACTTTTAAAAATACTGAACACCCTGGAAATGCAACTTATTTTTGGCACCTGAAAATCACCCCAAAATGCATCAATTAATTAAAATTCATCTCCAAACATATCAACATAAAAACATGTTAAAGTGTTCACTAGATTTACAGTCACAGCCCGATTGAAAAATTCTTTGCACTTACTAATAAATATAACTATATAACCTGACTAGTTTTACTTTAAATTGGTGCTTTATTATTTTAAAGTAATATTAATATAAGTTTTAAGCCCCTTATTTATTTCATCAAATTACCCCCTGCATATTACACACTCCCCCTTTCCCCTACACCCCTCCTGCCCCGGAATTAGTCACTGGCGAAGTCAGAGGCTAAATCCGAGGTGGGCGTGCCTGAACTTCTGTGGATATGGGCACGTAAATAGAGTTCCCATCCCATCCCATCACAGTCACTCTAGTTCTGATCCCTATCAGTGGGCCCACTGGGCTATTTCTCATTCCAGACAGTACTCCACAACTGATATAACAAATACTGTGGTAGCCTGCCTGTGGGATGCTGCATATAAAACATGGGTTAGAAATGGAAAATATATTACTAGCCAGCCGGACTAGAACCAATAAAAATTTACTAGCCCGTTAGATTTTGTACTAGTCCATCAGACCTTGATTGACAAATCAGTAAATTTTGAAATATTCTGGTAAAGAATTTTTTTTTCACATATAGATTTACAAAATTCAACTGACATCCCGCAAGTATTTAACAGAATCTATTCAAAACTGGCAACATAATTTGAATGTAAACACGCCATTTGTAGGAAGTATTGACCTTTGGCCAGCTCTGTTACGCAGTTCGGAACTCCAAAGTCATCTACATGTATTGTCAATACGTACATGTATTGTTGTGTATTTTGTCATCATTCTGAACCGTTTGTTTGAATGGTTTGGAATTCTGGTATGGCTGATGCGCAGTCACAGATTCGATGCAAATTTTTTTTTATTACAGTCAATCAGAAAAAGACAGATCATCCGTCGAACTGGTAGTTGCATTTTTTAACTCATCCGTCATAATTTTTATTCACATTTGGCAGGCGGGCGAGTAGTTTCTGCACCGCTGTAAAAGATCCCTTGCTGATAATTGGAAAGAGTAGCCCATTGCGTGGTGTCAGTGGGTTTCCTCTCATTATATGTGTGGTCCTTACCCATATGTCTGTGCCATAAAACAGCAATTAAAATGAGTTGAGTGTGTCATTAAATAAAACATCTGTGCCTTCCTTAATGGTACAGGTAAGTAAACACATATTACAATCTACATTTCATTTTAACTTATTTTCGTATTTTATATCCAATTAAGGTTCAAGCACGCTGTCCTGGACACACATCTCAGCTATCTGGGCTGTCTGTCCAGGACAGTGAGTTAGTTGCTAGTGGTTAGTGCTCAGTGAGAGAGAGCAGAGGGTATAGTGGTCTTACACCTACCCACTGAGTCATTAACACTTGCTCTGGGTGGGAGCCGGTACCGGGCTGTGAACCCTGTACCTACCAATGCAGGGGTGGGAATTGGTGAACTGTAAAAAAGAAAAAATCTAGAGGGGTCTAGGAAATTCTTGAAATCCTAGGTTAAAATCTGTGCCATCTGACACATTTTGGAGGCAAAAATAATTGAAATGTGAGGAAACGCAATGTGCCATGAAAGGAAAACTGCGAATCCAAGGAAAATTCCCACCCCTGCCGATAGCTTAACCACTACACTGAGGCCAGTTATCACAATCTACAAAGCTTCATCCTTATAGTTTACCATACAACTGATATAACTGATAAATGGTTACATGAAATGAATGAAGGAAATCTAAATGGAGTCATATTTCTTGATTTCAAAAAAGCTTTTGATGTTGTGGACCATTCAATTCTGATTCAAAAGTTAAACATTTATGGCTGCAAAGGGAATTCTCTTAACTTGTTCCAATCTTATTTAATTAACAGGACACAGCAAGTCACTATAGGAATGGCAACATCAGAACCTAAATCCATTATTTATGGTGTTCCACAGGGTTCCATACTAGGACCTCTTCTCTTTATACTGTACATAAATGATCTTCCACTATACATTGAACATTGTACCACAGGTATATATGCAGATGATTCAACAATGTTCATGTCAGGGAAAACTGTTACTCAAATTCAAGATAAACTACAGCAAGATCTGAATAGTGTAGAAAAATGGTGTTCCTATAATAAAATGTTCATAAACACAAAAAAGACCAAATATATGACTATAGGAACAAGACAAAAAGTTACAATCCAAAATGATATTTCTCTTATAATAAATTCAGAACGTCTGCAACACACTAATTGTGAAAAACTTTTAGGAATTAAAGTTGATAATAATTTAAAATGGACAAATCAGGTTAAACATGTGTGTTCCCTGATCTCTAAAAGTCTGTATCTGTTATCAAAAATCATTAGGTATTTAAATTTAGATGCAAGAAAACTTTTTTACAATGGGTATATTTTACCACTCATCGATTACTGCTGTGTAATCTGGGGAAACTGTAATCAGGATGGATTAGAACGTTTACTAAAACTGCAAAAGAGAGCTGCAAGGATGATATTAGATGTAGATCCTATTACTCCATCTGCCCCACTATTTAAACAGTTAAAATGGATGACAATGGAAACACGAATCCACTATCACAAATGTTTACAGATTTATAAATGTCTATACAATGAAGCCCCAAACTATCTTTCAAACTTATTAATATATGTTGGAGAAAACAATCCCTACAACCTTCGAAATGTAGAGGATAGAAATCTATTAATTCCAAAACCTAAAATGTCTTTATTTAAACATGCTTTCAGTTACTCTGGACCAGTACTTTGGAATAAATTGCCTAAAGCTATCCGATCATCGCCAAATACTGCTGTTTTTAAATATAGACTCAGAAATATTTTCTAAAATAATATCATTTGCCATATATGTGTTTTTTATTTGTTCATAAATGTATGCATTGTAATTCTGTATTGTTTGTACCCGAGGGCCTCAGGGAAGATTAGCTTTTGCTAACTGTGTTACCCTCACCAAATAAAGAATTTATTATATTATTATTATTATTATTATTATACATATAAATGTTTTTGGCATGATACTAAGATAATAAGCAGATGTTTTTCTCCCACAAGACAAAGGCTTCATTTGGTTTAACATTACAACCTTATATGGCTACAAGAAAACCTCTGATTGTTCTTACCATATTTGTCCACTTCCTCTTAGCTATAGCGTTATCTCCCGTTCTAAGGAACAAATAAAATACATGTAGCAAAAAACAAAACAAAAACGAAGAAGACATTGGAGTATTTAGAGCGACCCCCCCCCCTCCAAATCTACCACACACACACACACACACACACACACACACACACACACACACACACACACTCCAAGACCGTTTTTCAATTCAATTTCGAGATTCTGTAAATCAGTTGACATTTGGAATAGTCGTTAGTGTTTGCGTGGGAAGTCACAAATTATTGCCAAGATATTTCATGCAACCTTCCTAATGAGATGTCACTGTGCAGTATATTTATGTATAATTATTTAAAGGGACAGACCTCAGTTGGCTGTCGTTGTAAAATGTTTTTGACTAAACAGAGCCTTTAATACAACTAAAATTACAAGTTAAATATATTTTCTTGTTTAGAATATTAATCAGTGTTTCTGCCAGAAAGAAATTTTTGGGTATGGTGCTATATGGAATTGAATGCAATCACAGTCAACAGGGGGAATGAGGGGGGCCTCCCCAGAAAGAAAATGGGTTAAGTTTAGGGTTAGGGTTAAGAAAATCATACAGTAATGATAAGAGTAATTAATTTTGTCAAAAGGTTAACTAAAAAAATTAATTTGGAAAAATATTGTGTATGGTGCCATACCCATTTTACCCTCTGGCAGAAACCGTGTTAGTGTATATATACTAAATGTGGTTGTCCTAAGTAATGTTTGTGGTACCGGTAGCTAAAATGTTATTTTACTTTCTGAAAAAAAAATGTCTTCAGATATACCATGTGTAAAACACTGATATTCTACAGACACAAAAAATAATTTATTAAATGAATAGCACATTTTACACTATGGCTATTTAGTGTCTAACATATAGTTTTTTTTAACACTTGGTTGAGAGAAAGAGAAATGAAACCTGCTGCTACCACACAGAATATTCTTAACCCCCCCCCCCCCAAGCCTATTTTTAGTAATAAAGCACAGTGAATATTTTATATGTACTATGAGTATGAACAAATAATAATAATAGCTAGAAGTCATTGCACTACCATTAGAAGACTTGTTGCATAAAGTTAAAGACTGTTTTGTTTAACACCACCACTAGAGCATTGATTTATTAATCATCGGCTATTGGATGTCAAAGCAAATTCAACATATAGTCTTAGAGATGAAACCTGCAATATGTTTCCATTAGTAGCAAGAGATCTTTTATATGTACCATCCAACAGACAGGATAACACCTACCACAGCCTTTGATATACCAGTTGTGGTACACTGGCTAGAACTAGAAATAGCCCAATAGGTCCACCAACAGGGATCGATCCTATGCCAACCATGCATCAAGCGAGCACTTTACAACTGGGCTATGTTCCGCCCTAATTGTCGCATAACAATAACAGTACTGCTATTGTTTTTTGCTTATGCACCTGTTACTGTTAATAATAATTTTGTAATAAAGCCTGAGAACAATACATAACAATATATGCCTTGTGGGCAGGATGTATAGTAGCTCAGGTGTATACACAGTGATAGCCTGAGGTGTGATACACTGCAGGCTTGATCACCCTCTGCTGACCTGTTGGGTCCTCCCCACCTCACTCCATTCAGTGTCCCACAACTGGCATACCATGCTGTCTTGTCTAGTATGAAAAGCATATTTATAGGATATTAAATGATCCTTTCATTTCATGTCATGTTAAAACTTTATATCCCGAGTGACATAATTTTCAATTGTCACGAGTTTAATACAAAATGGTAGCGAATTTAATATCATATTTATTATCCATTATTGATTTTTGTTTACATTTTTTGAACTTGTTTGACTGATGTTCTGACAAGGTCATATAGCATTGGCCAATTGTATTTTGTTGAATTAATTGTTTCATCCCACTTTACATTCTAGTGGGATGAAAATCTTTAATATGAACCAAGATATTTTTAACCATGTGAGTAACCAGCATTCTGAGAGTACTTGGGGTGGGATGTAGCCCAGTGGTAAAGTGTTCACTTGATGCGCGGTCGGTCTGGAATTGATTCCCGTCGGTGGGCCCATTGGGCTATTTCTTGTTCCAGCCAGTGCACCACAACTGGTATATCAAAGGCCGTGGTATGTGTTATCCTGTCTGTGGGATGGTGCATATAAAAGATCCCTTGCTGCTAATTAAAAAGAAATAAAATGTGTTGAGTGCGTCATTAAATAAAACATTTCCTTCCTTCTGAGAATACTGCTAAAGCAAAAGATATCACCTACCGGGCACACATTTTTTTCATATCACCTAAATGCTGCATAACTCAAACAAAAATGGAGGAATAATAAAAAACATTTTATTACGTTTTATTTATGACTGTTCTAAAAATCTGTATTGAAACAGAAACAGTTTTTTCTTAAATTTAACAAGTTTTCTGATAGTATTGTTGAAGCAATACATGTTACTTACCGGGCCCAAAAATATTTCTATCTCCAAAGTTCAAGGGCCATAACTCTGTCAAAATTGGGTAGATCGCCACAAAAGTCAAACTTGATCCAACAGTACATGATAAAAAATATACACAAACTATCAATTCATCATCTTGAGGCATTGTGGAAAAAAGTCCAGAAAAACTATATATAGAACAGACGGACAAACAGACTGAAGGATGAAGGTAAAACCTATAGTCTCCTCTGGTTGGACTCGTAGGGGACTAATAAAAAGGATTTCGCTACTGTTGTTCATTAGGAGAAGCATATTTGTGGTGGCAGCAAGTTGCCTGTCACTTTTGAGACTAAGCATAAAAATAACCATATTTTAGACATCAAGCAGCCATATACATATAGCTTAAAATGGACAGCTAGGAACCATTAACAAATTATTCCTTTTCTGTGAACTGACTGAATGGAATGAATGCTTATATTTAATTGTATGGATTAAGTGTCAAAACATAATAATTGTGAAACTGTCAAATGAAAATGAACGTCGGGGTTATGACACAATGTGTCAAACATTTTAAATTAAAAAATCAATAATCTATATAATATAATTTGCAAGACCTTTTTTTAATAGTTTTTGATAGTTCTCATCACTTCTTTTCTTTTAAAGGGACATTCCTGAGTTTGCTGCATCGTAAGATGTTTCCGACTAATAAAATATTTCTACGATTACATTTACATAATGATATTAAATATATTTTCTTGTTTAGAATATCAGTATCTGTATATTCAATGTGTTTCTGGTCGTCTTAATATTTGTAAGAAGACCAAACTGAATTTTTTCTTCAAATAATTTTGAATGTACAAAAACAAATATTTTAGGAAATAAAATGAAATTTAACCTAGTACAAATATTAGAACGATCAGAAACACGTTTAATATACAGCCACTAATATCTTAAGCAGAAAAATATATTTAACATGTAATTACAATCGTAAAGAAGTCTCTGTTAGTCGATAACATCTTAAAAATTGCAGCAAACGCAGGAATGTCCCTTTAATCTACTCTAACCGGCCTCGGTGGCATTGTAGTTAGGTCATCGGTCTACAGGCTGGTAGGTACTGGGTTCAGATCCCAGTCGAGGCATGGGATTTTTAATCCAGATACTGACTCCAAACCCTGAGTGAGTGCTCCGCAAGACTCAATGGGTAGGTGTAAACCACTTGCACCGACCAGTGATCCATAACTGGTTCAACAAAGGCCATGGTTTGTGTTATTCTGCCTGTGGGAAGCGCAAATAAAAGATCCCTTGCTGCCTGTCGTAAGACTAGCCTATGTGGCAACAGCGCGTTTCCTCTCAAAATATGTGTGGTCCTTAACAATATGTCTGACGCCAAATAACGGTAAATAAAATGTGTTGAGTGCGTCGTTAAATAAAACATTTCTTTCTTTCATCAAAAAGGTTCTGTATGTTGTACACATGTTACAATGGCAACAGACTCATGACAGTCCCTTTAAGGGTCAGTAAATATATTTCATAGAAGGAAAAAAATGTTTTATTTAACGACACACACAACACATTTTATTTACGGTTATATGGCATCAGACATATGGTTAAGGACCACACAGATATTGAGAAAGGAAACCAGCTATCACCACTTCATGAGCTACTCTTTTCGATTAGCAGCAAGGGATCTTTTATGTGCACCATCCCACAGACAGGATAGCACATACCACAGCCTTTGATGTACCAGTCTTGGTGCACTGGCTGGAGCGAGAAATAGTCCAATGGGCCCACCGACGGGGATCGATCCCAAACCGACCACACATCAAGCGTATATTTCATAGATGACAGCTATAGATGGTAGGTGTAAACCACTTGCACCGACCAGTGATCCATAACTGGTTCAACAAAGGCCATGGTTTGTGCTATCCTGCCTGTGGGAAGAGCAAATAAAAGATCCCTTGCTGCTAATCAGAAAAAGTAGCCCATATAGTGACGACAGCGGGTTTCCTCTCAAAATCTGTGTGGTTCTTAACCATATGTCTGACGCCATATAACCGTAAATAAAATGTGTTGAGTGTGTCGTTAAAAAAAACATTTCTTTTTTCTTTAATCTATTCTGCTGACCACCTTCTTTGTACTTATTCGATGCCGCACTTCACAAAGATCGTTTTATGCTAGGATTGGTCGACCATATAGTACTAAATATTGTATACAAAGATGAATTCCATAACAAATTAACACAACCTGAATGGATGTCGCCATCTTTGTCACTTAACCAGGCAATGGCTATATATACGGTGGCCGTGTATATAGCCTCAGCTAATGAAGGCTGGCTACCTACATAGTTGTTGTATTTTTGGGGGGAAAGCCCAGTGTAAAGCCACCACAGCCCATCTCAACTTTCCTGTGCAAAGCAATAATAAAATAAAATATTTTAAAAGATGCAAATTCATACCAACTCATTCACATGCTAACACAAGTGCTACTGTCCCTACCTCCCACCTCCCACCTACATGCCTGTAAACCATTTGATATGACTATATCTAAGTCAGTGTGGCAGTCTTTGATTGAAACTGAGAAACCGTAGAATGTCTGGCGTTAAAAATCAGAGACATGCCTGTCATCGAAGAAAGCCCTCAAAACCTGAATGAAGAGTGGGAGATGGCTGGGTTCTGCAAACAACTGACATTTCATTCAAGTCTGTCCAACTTATTTTTCATTCAACAAGACCTACATGTAAGTTGACAAAACTATAATTCAGCTACCGTAAATCCCAGAGTATACATGTATGCCACAAAGGGATAATTCTCGAATCATTACACATGTATTCAATACCATAATTTGTGATCTTGCTTATTACTAATAACATCACCAAATAAGTTTTTAAAAAGTATGTTTTGTTTAATGACATCACTAGAGCACATTGATTTATTAATCATCGCCTATTGGATGTCAAACATTTGTGTATTCTGACATATACATGTAGTCTTAAGAATTAGAGATGAAACCTGCTATATTTTTCTATTAGTAGCAAGGGATCTTTTATATGCACAATCCCATAGACAGGATAACACATACATTGGCCTTTGATATACCAGTCGTGGTGCAGTGGCTGGAACGAGAAATAGTCCAACAGACCCACCGACGGGGATCGTTCCTATAGACCGACCACGCAACAAGCAAGCATGTCCCACCCCATGTATTCAATACCATAATTTGTGATCTTACTAATAACATCGCCTACTATGATGAGTATAGGAGTCATCACAATGGTGCATATGTCCTAGACCGACCGAGCAACAAGCGAGCACTTTACCACTGGGCTACGTCCCGCCCCATGTATTCAATACCATAATTTGTGATCTTGCTTGTTACTAATAACATCGCCTACTATGATGAGTATAGGAGTCATCACAATGGTGCATATGTCCTAGACCGACCGAGCAACAAGCGAGCACTTTACCACTGGGCTACGTCCCGCCCCATGTATTCAATACCATAATTTGTGATCTTGCTAGTTACTAATAACATCGCCTACTATGATGAGTATAGGAGTCATCACAATGGTGCATATGTCCTAGACCGACCGAGCAACAAGCGAGCACTTTACCACTGGGCTACGTCCCGCCCCATGTATTCAATACCATAATTTGTGATCTTGCTAGTTACTAATAACATCGCCTACTATGATGAGTATAGGAGTCATCACAATGGTGCATATGTCCTAGACCGACCGAGCAACAAGCGAGCACTTTACCACTGGGCTACGTCCCGCCCCATGTATTCAATACCATAATTTGTGATCTTGCTAGTTACTAATAACATCGCCTACTATGATGAGTATAGGAGTCATCACAATGGTGCATATGTCCTAGACCGACCGAGCAACAAGCAAGCACTTTACCACTGGGCTACGTCCCGCCCCATGTATTCAATACCATAATTTGTGATCTTGCTAGTTACTAATAACATCGCCTACTATGATGAGTATAGGAGTCATCACAATGGTGCATATGTCCTAGACCGACCGAGCAACAAGCGAGCACTTTACCACTGGGCTACGTCCCGCCCCATGTATTCAATACCATAATTTGTGATCTTGCTAGTTACTAATAACATCGCCTACTATGATGAGTATAGGAGTCATCACAATGGTGCATATGTCCTAGACCGACCGAGCAACAAGCGAGCACTTTACCACTGGGCTACGTCCCGCCCCATGTATTCAATACCATAATTTGTGATCTTGCTAGTTACTAATAACATCGCCTACTATGATGAGTATAGGAGTCATCACAATGGTGCATATGTCCTAGACCGACCGAGCAACAAGCGAGCACTTTACCACTGGGCTACGTCCCGCCCCATGTATTCAATACCATAATTTGTGATCTTGCTAGTTACTAATAACATCGCCTACTATGATGAGTATAGGAGTCATCACAATGGTGCATATGTCCTAGACCGACCGAGCAACAAGCGAGCACTTTACCACTGGGCTACGTCCCGCCCCATGTATTCAATACCATAATTTGTGATCTTGCTAGTTACTAATAACATCGCCTACTATGATGAGTATAGGAGTCATCACAATGGTGCATATGTCCTAGACCGACCGAGCAACAAGCGAGCACTTTACCACTGGGCTACGTCCCGCCCCATGTATTCAATACCATAATTTGTGATCTTACTAGTTACTAATAACATCGCCTACTATGATGAGTATAGGAGTCATCACAATGGTGCATATGTCCTAGACCGACCGAGCAACAAGCGAGCACTTTACCACTGGGCTACGTCCCGCCCCATGTATTCAATACCATAATTTGTGATCTTGCTAGTTACTAATAACATCGCCTACTATGATGAGTATAGGAGTCATCACAATGGTGCATATGTCCTAGACCGACCGAGCAACAAGCGAGCACTTTACCACTGGGCTACGTCCCGCCCCATGTATTCAATACCATAATTTGTGATCTTGCTAGTTACTAATAACATCGCCTACTATGATGAGTATAGGAGTCATCACAATGGTGCATATGTCCTAGACCGACCGAGCAACAAGCGAGCACTTTACCACTGGGCTACGTCCCGCCCCATGTATTCAATACCATAATTTGTGATCTTGCTAGTTACTAATAACATCGCCTACTATGATGAGTATAGGAGTCATCACAATGGTGCATATGTCCTAGACCGACCGAGCAACAAGCGAGCACTTTACCACTGGGCTACGTCCCGCCCCATGTATTCAATACCATAATTTGTGATCTTGCTAGTTACTAATAACATCGCCTACTATGATGAGTATAGGAGTCATCACAATGGTACATATGTCCTAGACCGACCGAGCAACAAGCGAGCACTTTACCACTGGGCTACGTCCCGCCCCATGTATTCAATACCATAATTTGTGATCTTGCTAGTTACTAATAACATCGCCTACTATGATGAGTATAGGAGTCATCACAATGGTGCATATGTCCTAGACCGACCGAGCAACAAGCGAGCACTTTACCACTGGGCTACGTCCCGCCCCATGTATTCAATACCATAATTTGTGATCTTACTAGTTACTAATAACATCGCCTACTATGATGAGTATAGGAGTCATCACAATGGTGCATATGTCCTAGACCGACCGAGCAACAAGCGAGCACTTTACCACTGGGCTACGTCCCGCCCCATGTATTCAATACCATAATTTGTGATCTTGCTAGTTACTAATAACATCGCCTACTATGATGAGTATAGGAGTCATCACAATGGTGCATATGTCCTAGACCGACCGAGCAACAAGCGAGCACTTTACCACTGGGCTACGTCCCGCCCCATGTATTCAATACCATAATTTGTGATCTTGCTAGTTACTAATAACATCGCCTACTATGATGAGTATAGGAGTCATCACAATGGTGCATATGTCCTAGACCGACCGAGCAACAAGTGAGCACTTTACCACTGGGCTACGTCCCGCCCCATGTATTCAATACCATAATTTGTGATCTTGCTTGTTACTAATAACATCGCCTACTATGATGAGTATAGGAGACATCACAATGGTGCATATGTCCTAGACCGACCGAGCAACAAGCAAGCACTTTGCCACTGGGCTACGTCCCGCCCCATGTATTCAATACCATAATTTGTGATCTTGCTTGTTACTAATAACATCGCCTACTATGATGAGTATAGGAGTCATCACAATGGTGCATATGTCCTAGACCGACCGAGCAACAAGCGAGCACTTTACCACTGGGCTACGTCCCGCCCCATGTATTCAATACCATAATTTGTGATCTTGCTAGTTACTAATAACATCGCCTACTATGATGAGTATAGGAGTCATCACAATGGTGCATATGTCCTAGACCGACCGAGCAACAAGCGAGCACTTTACCACTGGGCTACGTCCCGCCCCATGTATTCAATACCATAATTTGTGATCTTGCTTGTTACTATTAACATAACCTACTATGATGAGTATAGGAGTCATCACAATGGTGCATATGTCAATGCCCTCACTGTTGATTTGCCCACGTTGACAACAACTAATTCGGTTACCGTAAATTCTAGAGTAAAAGCCAAGGGAATAATTATTCAATTCCGTTATTAAATTTGGTGATCTTGCTTATTGAATAACAAACATAATTCAATAACTAAGGCTCATGTAAGCAGAATCCACCACAATGATGTGTATATGTATATTTGCCAATTTCCCTACTGCCAATTTGCTTCCAGAAGAAAGGAAGGTTTGCTTAATAACACCTCTGCAAAATTTTAAACAACAACTAGCTGGTGACTAGTACAAGTATATATATCCCCCCCCCCCCCCAACACTTAAGGCTTGTAAAGACTGAATGTGTCATGTGCATGTGGTTTGGCTAAAAAAAAGAAGAGAAAAAATACATTGCTTTCAATGGCAGCGTCTAGACTGGAAGATGTGCATCTGCAAAATGCTTGCGGCCAGCCGTAATGAAATAATTGTACAGTCAAACCTGTCTTAGCGGCCACCTGTACTCAGCGGTCACCTGCCTTAAGCGGCCACATTTTTTCCTCCCAAACAATTTATAATGTAAATGCACCTGTAATAGGCAGTCACCTGTCTAACGCGGCCAGCAGCCACCTAAATCGGAATCCAAATCGCTAAAATACCTGTATTAAGCGGCCACAGTAAAGTTTTACTATTATATAAAAGGAATATTTTAACAACAGCGATAAGGTGCAGCAAATAACTGATCTTCACACCTTCAGGAATACTAGTATTCATTCAGTCCCGACATCTCGACTGTGTATCAATTAAGAAAGTATGACTCTGGCATGCATCTAATTGCCTTTGGGCAGGCTACACTTGACATTTGTAGATTCACTTACTATGACAATACACCGCATGAAGTAGGAATTAAATAATTAAATGGAAAAAGAAAACAAACTTGTTGAGAACGGTTAATTTAATAAATTCCATTTGCATTATTTCTGAAGGAGACGACATGTCAAAAGTTGATTTATAATCACATCCGTTGATTAGCAGTACAGACGGTAAAACAAGAAACAACAACAAATGTTTTAAAGACTGTATATGTGGCAACCTGTACTCAGCGGCCACCTGTCTTAAGTGGCTATTTTTATCTACTCCCTTGTGTGACCGCTTAAGACAGGTTTGACTGTATATGGTTTACATGCCCACAATGCAAGCCACAGAGGCATCAGATGCAACAGTTGGACTGTATACATGCAGCTAGGGTGTCGTTAAACATCCATTCATTCATGCCTCGCATCCAGTCTATACAAGCCTTTAGTCAAGAGAGAAAGAGAAGAAACCTGATCCTAACATCAGCAAGGGATCTTTTTTTATGCACTTCCCCACAGACAGCAACCACAGCCTTTGATGAGGGGCACTGCTTTTGGAAGAGAAGAAAAAACCTGAGTCCATCTAAGGCAATCAATCCTGCAACCCATGACCCCTGAGGCAAGAACTCTGTACCACTGATAAAGCCAAACCGCACCCATCCAACCCATGACACCTGAGGCAAGAACTCTGTACCACTGATAAAACCACACCGCACCCATCCAACCCATGACCCCTGAGGCAAGAACTCTGTACCACTGATAAAGCCAAACCGCACCCATCCAACCCATGACACCTGAGGCAAGAACTCTGTACCACTGATAAAGCCACACCGAACCCATCCAACCCATGACCCCTGAGGCAAGAACTCTGTAAAGCCACACCGCACCCATCCAACCCATGACCCCTGAGGCAAGAACTCTGTACCACTGATAAAGCCACACCACACCCATCCAACCCATGACCCCTCAGGCAAGAACTCTGTACCACTGATAAAGCCACACCACACCCATCCATTATGCTCCCAGCGTACTTGTACCGTAAGTGGCCTTTTCAATCCAGCCAATCTTATAAAACACACTGGCTGCACTGGTCACTGAAAAGTTTCACTGGCTTCGGTGGTGCAGTGGTTAAGCCTACAGGCTGGTAGGTACAGGGTTCGCAACCCAGTACCGGCTCTAACCCAGAGCATGTCCTTAAGGGCTCAATGGGTAGGTGTAAGGCCACTAACAAACTAATATCTAACCCACTGTCATGGACAGACAGCCCAGATAGCTGAGGTGTGTGCCCAGGACATTGTGCTTGAAACCTAATTGGATATAAGCATAAAAATAAGTTAAAATGAAATGTACCACTGATAAGGGCACACCGCACCCATCCATTTGCTCCCAGCATACTTGTACTATAAGTGGTTTCTTCAATCCAGCCAATCTTACAAAACACACTCACTGGTCACTGAAAAGTTTCAGTCTAATGACCACATCAGTGGTCTCTCACACCAAGGAAATTGATTCACATTATAAGCCAGTCGAGGTGCTTACAAAAATTGGTCTCCCGTGAAAGCTAGCTGGTAATGAATCAAATTAACTGTATTATTCCTTACCCAAGGCCAGTCTTGATTTACTTAAGAATGTATACACGCGCAAGTAAGTTTAAGACAGGTCTGTACAGTCACTTGAGATGGCACGTGAAAAGTTATCAACTGGAGGTTGGGGTTATGATGCAAATCAATGATACTCATTCAACTGGCTAAAACAAAAAGAAAGGAAGATTTGTTTAAGAGTTTCAGACCTTGGCACATTTATAACCAGGGCTACTTGGTGTCTTAACATGAAGTTATTTCAACACTCGGTCAAGAGAGAAAATATATACTGTTGAAGCTACCACAGAGACTACTTGGGCATTAAAATAAGAACAGTATTTGATAGACAGATATCTAGTTTAACGTGCTCATATACCACTAGGGTTTCGAACACGCCCATCCCAAGTCCGACCTCCGATAAGATCGGTGGCCTGACTCGGGACAGGAATTAACAGTATTTAAATGAGAGAATGTTTAACGACACCCCAGCACGAAAAATACATTGGCTATTGGGTGTCAAACTGTGGTTAACAGTATTTGAAACTCTGGACTCATATTCACAAAATATCGTAAGCCTAGTTTTACACGTAAACGTAAATCTACGACTGAAGAGCTATTCACGAAACAATGAAAACGTAAGTTACGTGTAAAGTTGGACGTAAATATAAGAGTGCCTCAGGTTGCAACTAACGCTGCACGTAAGTTGTGTACATATAATAAATCAAGCACGATTGCCGTTATTTACTATTATTTACGGAAACTAGCAGCATTTCCAATAAATGAAGCAGTAAGCGATGGCGAACGCCCACGGATTGAACATATTTTTGTTGGTGATCGAACGGATGTTTTCGACTCGGCCAATTTCTCCTGAGTTATCTTTTCCTTTTTAAGAAATATCCTCAAGTTCGTACCAAAACGCGGAACCCCACCAATGCCAAAATGCCATGGTTCACTGTTCGCGATGTTATTGTTAGCAGACGACAAACAAAATTGCATTTTGCGCATTTATTATTTACTCGGTAGCGATCGTTTCTAATGTGTTTTTATTAATTACTCCAGTGAGAGTGTTAACTCGTAGATTTACGTCCAACTAAGTTACGTTTACATTTACGGCCGTCTTTGAGAATAAGGTGCTTCTTGCACGTAAACGTAAATCTACGGCAGACGTAAGTGCTAGTCGTAGACGTAAATTTACACCTTTTTGTGAATATGGGTCCTGTTCTCTATATTTTTCCATTAGTAGCAAAGGATTTTTTTTATATGCACCATCCCACAGACAGGATAGCACACATGACAGCCTTTGAAATACCAGTCGTGGTACACAGGTTGGAACGAGAAATATCCCAATGGGCCCACCGATGAGGATCGATCCTAAACTGATCACACATCAGTCGAGTGCTCTACTACAGGGCTATGTCCCATCCCTTCACATCATCAAGTCATATGCTATTGGTTTCTATACCAATTATTAAGGTCGACGACAGTCACTTTTCGCACCCTTGTTTTGGGCTCGTACTCAATAAATATAGCATATCTTACCGTAATTTCACTTGAAATCCATATTTCGTAAAAGGTACAATTTTTTAATTACAAGATTTTCTTCAAACACATTCAGATGCATTAGTAATGTTCAAACAAAAAGTTTTCAACAGCAAGTTTGTATGGTTATTGTAATGCGATTCAAAGTGACATCATTGGAATATTGACGTCATTCAAATTCAAAATTAGCTCTATTATTACAATGCTTCGCAACATTAAAATAAAACCTTGACCCTTGTCAATTAAATTTCTATAACAAGTGGACAACATTGTTTACAGGTTGGTATTTTGTTATTTTTCATAATTCTGGACAAAATATTAATTTTAAGTTTCAAAAGATGAAAGAAATAAAAAGTACCTTTTGTCAAATATATCATATCAAAAAATTACCGCTGGATATGTTTTATTTACTGTGTATGAAGCCAAAACAAAGGTGCGAAAAGTGACTGTTGTCGACCTTAATAAGTTCATATAGGTGTCTTAAAAATAAACAAGAATTCTGTGGAATTAAATGTTTAGCGTACCACAAATTATATTCAGTGTCACTGATAAATGTTCATTTCAATGCATGTTAAAATAAAATGTTAATAAATTAATTTTTTCAAATTCAATAAAAAAATTAATTGAATAAATGACATTTTTAAAAACATGTATTGTGATGAACATTCATAGATGCAACTATTAACCAAGTTTCATTGACATAGAAGCTACAGTTTGTGAAAAATGCAGCTTAACACAAAACTTTAAGTTTAAATACAAAAGTAAAAACAACCGTCACTACAGCATGGGAAACATATATTATTTTTTTTTAAATAAAAATGTTAATTGAATGAATGTAATTTTTTTTAAACATGTATTGTGATAAACATTCATTGATGTAACTATATAAACCAAGTTTCATTGACATAGAAGTTACAGTTTGTGAGAACCACCACAGCATCAGAAAAATAATACTTATATCTAACCTTTTCACTTTGTGACGGCGAGACAAAAAAAACCTGAAACGTTCACAATAAATTGATAAATGTCAACTATAGAACAAAGTATTTTTTTATTAGCAGCTGCTTGGAATTAGTCAAATCATCTGGGACCAAAATGTTCTGTAACTTCCGTTATGGCTTTCATATATTGTTAGCTTATGACATTTCAACAAAAACAAAAAAACAAAAATGTTTCCTGCTAAATGTAAAAATTTACAAAGCAAAATAGCTATAGTGAATATACATGTACAGTTTTTCAGATCAGAAATAAATGAGATGGAATTTAAAGAAAAGTAAAGGAAAGGGGAAGAATGATTTTAAAAACAGGAAAACTTGATCAATGCTTACTGGGTGTATACTACCAAATCAAATCCCATAGACGACAATAGTAACATATGTGGCTAAAACTCCTACCTGCAATGTATCAACCGACATAAACGCCACAGATATAAATACTACCACCCCTTACACTTAAAGTGAATCAGAAAAAAATGGGGGTCAAGCTGCTCGTTTCTGAGATAACGGGTAGCGTCTATGATTACCCTAGTTTCGCACAAAATTCGAGTACTTTTTTTTACAGGTACCCCATACATGTTTCAAGCACAAGGCTACTTGACACATTGGTACTAGATGAAATAAAATTGCAATTTTTTTTTACCCAGATGAAACTATTATTTTTTACAGCCAACACACTCACATTTATAACCAATCACAGGACTTGTGGTGTTCACTTCTCTATCAAAAGTTTGGTGCACCTCGCACTTTGACCCAGCCGGAAGTTATTTGGTTTAGTACTACCTACTACCTTACTGTTTTTTTCCCCATATATTATACAAAGTGACCTGTAGTTGCCTTCTTTAAAATGCCATGTTTAATACTTACTCAGGTGGCCGTATAAAAGAGGTTTGATAGTACTTTAGGCACAGAAACATTTGGTTGCTATGCCCTGTAACAGGGCTTCTAGAATTTTTATAAAATCCACTAGCCATGGGATCAGTGATTTTAAACATTTACTAACCACAATAAAAAATTCATTAGCCCTACTTTACTTTAAGTTAATACAATTTTACTACATAACAGTAATAATCAGATATGTCACCTAAAGAGGGAGATAGGGCTTAAAACCATTAACATTGGGGGTTTGGGGTGGGTTTATGATATTCATATTTAAAAAACAGACTTAACTGCAACATTTGACAAATGTTTTTCAATAGCTGTCGGGCATGGCAATAGTAGTTATTTACTAGTCCAACATTGAATATTACTAGCCATGGGAATGGGGCTACCATAATCTAGAAGCCCTGCCTGTAAGACACTAAAATATACCCTACATGTATGGTACCGTAGTTACCAGTCTGTTATTAAAACAACATGCATGTATCCCAATATGAATCATTCAATTAATAATCTGCTAACAAACTGTCATCTTTTAACTGTTGCTTCATAAATTAGCAGTTTAAATTGAGTAAAAAGTGGAAACAAAACAAACTGGTAGTCTGGATGCTTCATCTCAAGATTTAACTCAATTCTGATAAAAGAAAACATAAGGTTAAAGTTGTACTGCTTTGAAAGAAAGAAAGACATGTTTTATTTAACGACGCACTCAACACATTTTATTTACGGTTATATGGCATCAGACATATGGTTAAGGACCACACAGATTTTGAGAGGAAACCTGCTGTCGCCACTATATGGGCTACTCTTCCGATTAGCAGCAAGGGATCTTTTATTTGCGCTTCCCACAGGCAGGATAGCACAAACCATGGCCTTTGCTGAACCAGTTATGGACCATTGGTCGGTGTAAGTGGTTTACACCTACCCATTGAGCCTTGCGGATCACTCACTCAGGGTTTGGAGTCAGTATCTGAATTAAAAATCCCATGCCTCGACTGGGATCCGAACCCAGTACCTACCAGCCTGTAGACCGATGGCCTAACCACGACGCCACTGAGGCCGGTACTACTGCACGTTCTACTGCACGTTCTTAACATCTAAAGGTCCCATACAAATAGTTGGTAATTCTGACGTATAGTTACAGAATAGAATAGATGTTTAACGACACTCCACCATGAAAAATACATCGGATGTTGGGAAGGAAGGAAGGAAATGTTTTTGTTTAATGATGCACTCAACACATTTTATTTACGGTTATATGGCGTCGACATTTGGTAACATTGACACATTGACACATGACAACACTGCTAATGTCAAACAAAGAAGGAAGGAAGGAAATGGTTTATTTAACGACGCACTCAACACATTTTATTTACAGTTATATGGCATCGGAATTATGGTTACAGAAAAAACTTGCTACATTTAGCAGCAAGATATCTTTTATATACACTTTCCCACAGAAAGGACAGCAGATAAGATGGACTTCAATATATACGAGTCATGGGGCACTGCATGGTTGGGATGGGAAAAACCCCACAATAAAAAATTAGTCCACTGAGGGGATTCGATCCTGTGACCAAAGCACCTTAAGTGAGCACTCTACTACAGGAAACAGGACAGGGTACGTTTTATTTAACGACATACTCAAAACATTTTATTTACAGTTATATGGCGTCGGACATAATATGATTAAGGACCACTGAGAGAGGAAACCCGCTGTCACCACTTCATGGGCTACTCATTTTGATTAGCAACAAGGAATATTTTATATGCACCATCCAACAGACAGGATAGCATATACCACAGCCTTTGATATACCAGTCGTGATGCACTGGCTGGAACGAGAAATAGCCCAATGGGCCCACCGACGGAGATCCGTGCATCAAGTGAGTGCTTTAACCACTGGGCTATGTCCCGCCCCTCTCTACTACAGAAACAAAGGAAGAAAGAAAGAAAGAAATGTTTTATTTAACGACGCACTCAACACATTTTATTTACGGTTATATGGCGTCAGACATATGGTTAAGGACCACACAGATTTTGAGAGGAAACCCGCTGTCACCACTACATGGGCTACTCTTCCGATTAGCAGCAAGGGATCTTTTATTTGCGCTTCCCACAGGCAGGATAGAACAAACCATGACCTTTGTTGAACCAGTTATGGATCACTGGTCAGTGCAGGTAGCACTCACTCAGGGTTTGGAGTCAGTATCTGGATTAAAAATCCCATGCCTTGACTGGGATCCGAACCCAGTACCTACCAGCCTGTAGACTGATGGCCTGCCACGACGCCACCGTAACAAAGGAAGAAAAACAAGTGTCACCCTGTTTATTGTCAAACAGCCCACGCATCACCTTTCCAAACTGCTGATTCATTTTTCATGAGACTAGACATCACAAGTTACAGTCTATATAGGCCAGACATTTTTTATTTTATGTGTTACGGAAAATTCATGTTGGCAGGCCCATAAAACAGAATTAAAAATGTTAGGCCTAAGGTTTGTAATTGAATGGTGTGTCGCTTTGTTCTCAGATGGTTCAACTTTTTGAAAGTCACAAAATCCTGATTTATTACTTTCAATTTCATACAATGACAATTAAATATGAATTATTTAAGATTATATTCAGTTTTTAATGGAAACGCTGAATTGGAAATTGTTCTAACTGAATTCTGATCTTAATGAAAAACTATATACCGGTACTGTTTCACTTTTGTCACTTAAGACACATTGTCAATGAAAATATTAAAGGGACATTTGTGAGTTTGCTGCATTGTAAGATGTTTCCGACTAATAAAATGTTTCTACGATTAAACTTACATATTAAATATATTTTCTTGTTTAGAATATCAGTGTCTGTATATTCAATGTGTTTCTGGCCGTCTTAATATTTGTAAGAAGCCCTAACTGGATTTTGTCTTCAAATAATTTCGTACATACAAAAAAACTATATTTTAGGAAATAAAATGAAATTTAACCTAGTACAAACATTAGAATGATCAGAAATATGTTTAATATACAGCCACTAATATTTTATGCAGAAAAATATATTTGATATGTAATTACAATTGTTAAAAAGTCTCTGTTAGTTGATAACATCTTAAAAAGTGAAGCAAACTCAGGAATGTCCCTTTAAAATAATGAAACTTGCTTGCTCACTCCTGGTAAATCATCCTGAAAGTCAAATTTGTAACAGTACACGATAAAGCTACATGTATAATCAAAATTTCAGCTCAGCATCTTTGAGACATTGGGAAAAAGTAAGGAAAACAAATTTTTGTATCTCTTATGTTCCAGGGCTATTACTCTGTGAACAATGGGTAAATCTCCATGAAAGTTAAATTTGATCTCTAAGATACACTTACCATTTGTGACACCCAAAAGCCTATGTGTATTTTTGTGCTGGGTGTCATTAAACATTCATTCATTCATTCATTCATTCATTCATTCATTCATTCATTCATTCTAAGAGTACACAATAAAGCTACACAAAATTTCAGTTCAATATCTTAAAGTACCGCAAAAAAATAAGTCTGGAAAAATATATGTAGGACAGACAAACAGGAGGACAGACAGACAGACAGAAGGATAGACAGAAAGACAGATATACTGACGGATGGACGGACGGACGAATGGATGAACGGATGGATGGATGGACAGACAGACAGACAGACAGACAGACAGACAGAAAGAAAGAAAGACAGACAGAAGGACAGAGATAAAACCTATAGTCCTCTTCAGTTGGACTTGTAAGGGATTAACAAAAAACCCAACCCACATGTAATTTGTGGCCTCTGGAACAAAAACTACTTTTCATTTATCACTTCTGTAAAAAAAACAAGGTTAGATCAGACTTGTAGTGAAAACAACCGAATCACACTGGCGGTGAAACCCAATCTTAATTAGACTGTCAATAGCACTTGAAAAATAACACTTTCGGTCTCTGTGGATGACACTTTTAAAACAGGTTCTCCAAACCGTAAAAGCTGGATCAATCAGCACGCTAATATACACTATTACGGACAACAGAATGGATCCATTCGTTAGACTGAAAATTAGTGTCTGCTTCCCACATCATGAAACAACCTTTCAAGGAACATTTAAATCTTACATAGAGAATACCACATCTGTACAGTGAATATAAGAAGAAATAATGACACATTTCACTGAGTTTGTATAATTGGATATAATTATATTTCTGTTATATTCGTTACAGTTTAAAAGCATACCATTTGTCTAGCTGTAGCAATGTGAATTTGTTCATTTCTCGATGGATCTAAAAATGACATCAGTAGTAGTAGTAGTAGCAGCAGCAGCAGCAGTAGTAGTAATAGTAGTAGTAGTAGTAGCAGCAGCAGTGGTAGTATAGTATTTGTTGACAATTAACAGTGTTATTGTTTTTGTTTTGACATATTTTATTGATAAAAAAAGAATCAAAAGGATTGCACAACAGGCAGAGCCTATATAAGTGCTCTCCTAAACAAGATGGACATCAGACAGTGTTATTATTATTAGTATTAGTAGCAGCAGCGGTAGTATTTTTACAACAGTTGTAGTAGTGGGTAGTATGATTAATAGGTGTTTTTTTAACAACACCACTAGAGCAATTGATTTATTAATTATCGGTTATTGGAAGTCAAACATTTTGTAATTCTGACAATCTCAGATTAGAAACCTGCTTAATTTTCCCATCATTAGCAACCAGGAGTTGGAATTGGTGAACTGTAAAAAAGAGGAAATCTAGAGGGGTCCTGGAAATTCTTGAAATCCTAGGTTAAAATCTGTGCCATCCGACACATTTTGGAGGAAAGGACGATTAAAATGTGAGGAAGCGCAATGTTCCATGGGAGAAAGACAGCTGATCCGAGGAGAATTCCCACCCCTGAGCAAGGGATCTTTTACATGCACCATCCTAATGACAGAATAACACATACCATGGCCTTTGATATACCAGTTGTGGTGCACTGGCTGGAATGAGAAATAGCCCAATGAACCCACCGACGAGGATCGATCCTAGACAGACCATGCATCAAGCATATATAAAGCTTCGACATCAGAAATTGTGTGCTGTGTAATAAACACCATAACATATACTCCCTCGGCAGATCCAATTAACCCTTCTAGAAAAGGTGAATTACCACAAAATCAGTAATAAGCCCATCTGAATACTGTTTACTGTCAGCTAATTAATCACCCTATGATATTAAGAAAGCCTTGCTGAGGAATCATACAGAAGTGAAATTTGCATGTCATTCCGCCCATGTTCATTACACTTCTGAATAAAACTAATCACGTCCAACTGCAGGTCAAAAAGATTACGGTGGGTGTCGTGAAACAACTGCTCCGAAGTGTGATTAAGTGTTGAGAATGTGTGCTTTAATTGATTGAATGCAGAATCTTTCAGACAGCCAAGTTATATTATAGTAGAGGTTTATGTTGACAGTTTCACCCAAGAGTCAAACTGTTACAATTAAGAATAATTTCACCTGGAGTCAAATTGTTACTGTTCAGTGCAAGTTTACCCTGGTGTCAGCTTGTTATTGTTCAGAAACAGTTTTCTTTGGAGTCAAACTATTCAGAATAATTTCACCCTGGAGTCATAATTGTTACTGTTTAGAATAATTTCATTCTGAAGTCAAACTGTTACCATGTAGAATAATTTTACCCTGGAGTCAACTTGTTACTGTTCAAAATAAGTTTATCCTGGTGTCAAACTGTTACCATGTAGAATAATTTTACCCTGGAGTCAACTTGTTACTGTTCAAAATAAGTTTATCCTGGTGTCAAACTGTTACCATGTAGAATAATTTTACCCTGGAGTCAACTTGTTACTGTTCAAAATAAGTTTATCCTGGTGTCAAACTGTTACCATGTAGAATAATTTTACCCTGGAGTCAACTTGTTACTATTCAAAATAAGTTTATCCTGGTGTCAAACTGTTACCATGTAGAATAATTTTACCCTGGAGTCAACTTGTTACTGTTCAAAATAAGTTTATCCTGGTGTCAAACTGTTACCATGTAGAATAATTTTACCCTGGAGTCAACTTGTTACTATTCAAAATAAGTTTATCCTGGTGTCAAACTGTTACCATGTAGAATAATTTTACCCTGGAGTCAACTTGTTACTATTCAAAATAAGTTTACCCTGGTGTCAAACTGTTACCATGTAGAATAATTTTACCCTGGAGTCAACTTGTTACTATTCAAAATAAGTTTACCCTGGTGTCAAACTGTTACCATGTAGAATAATTTTACCCTGGAGTCAACTTGTTACTGTTTAGATATGTTTTCCCTAGTCAAACTGTTACTATGTAGAATAATTTTACCCTGGAGTCAACTTGTCACTGTTTAGAGTAGGTTTACCTTGGAGTCAAACTGTTACCATTTAGAATTATTTTACTATGGTGCTAAATGTTTAACGTTCAGAACAAGTTTACCCTGCAGTCAAACTATTATCATTTAGAATACTTTTACCATGAAGTCAAACTGTTACTGTCCAGAATATGTTTACCCTGAAATCAAATTGCTACCATTCAGAATAATTTTTACGGTAATGATTCCATCCCCGACATCATGCAAGATTCTTACCAAATGTTTGACATCCAATAAATCAATGTGCTCTAGTGGTGTTTAAACAAAACTTTAATTTTTACCTAAATTTCTGGGACAATAAAACCAAAATCACCATAGTGTCAAATAGTTATTGTTCAGAATAATTTCACCCTGGAGAGAAATGAAAAGAAACATTTGGTTAAAGACTCTCCAGCGGATTTCAAACTACACAGCCATTTGATGACTAACATTATGGTGATTTTGAGACTTATTTGAGAAAGAGGACAGTGCATTTGGTGTACCAGTCATGGGACATTAAAGGACTTTATTGCATGTCCCCTAATATTACCTTGGGAGTCATCATTACCATGAAAGTAAAGTCTGTTTTCTTTAAAGGGATATACCCTAGTTTTTAAACACTAAGGCATATTTTTTTTTTACTATTATAGCCATATTTGATAACTGAAATCATACTTTACTTAGATTTTATAGTTTAGATTATCCATTTCCGTACATTCAAAGTGTTTTTGGTCATCCTGGTATTTTTAATATTACAAAATGCATTTATCATATTTTTTAAAATGCATGTGTATCCAAGAAATAACAGTTATGGAGTTGAGTTTTAGTCTATTTTTGAGGGTATTTCACCATTTCAAAGTCACAGACTCATGTTTCACTCAACTGTAACTTTATTCAAATGTGCTACAGGTTTGTAGATTAACTAAACTTAGTGTTAATTTTCACGGCTTGAAACTAGGGTATGTCCCTTTAATGACACCACTAGAGCACACTGATTTATTAATCACCGGCTATTGGATGTCAAACATTTGGAAATTTTGACATATAGTCTTATAGAGGAAATCTGCAAAATGTTTTTATTAGCAAAGGATCTTTTATATACACCGTCCCACATACAGGATTGCACATACCACAGCCTTTGATATGCCAGTCATGGTGCACTGGCTGGAACGAGAAATAGCCCAATGTGACCACCGACGGGGATCGATCCCAAACCTATTGCGCATCAAGTGAGCACTTTACCACTGGCCATTACCAAAAAGAAAAACTAAACACTGGAGTTGAACAGTTACCATTCAGAATAATTTCATCCTGGAGTCAAACTGTTAATAATCATTCAGAATACTTTTTAAGCTGTATTCAAACTGTTAATGACCATTCAGAATAAATTTACCCCTCTTTTATTGTGACAGTTGATTTCCTCTCTCACTAGAGCACATTGATTAATGAATCACTGGCTATTGGATGTCAAACCTTAGGTAATTTGACACAGTCCTAGAAGAATAAGGAAATGTTTTATTTAACGATGCACTCAACACATTTTATTTACGATTATATGGCGTCAGGCATATGGTTAAGGATCACACAGATATTCAGAGAGGAAACCTGCTGTCACCACTTCATGGGCTACTCTTTTCGACTAGCAGCAAGGGATCTTTTATATGCACCATCCCACAGCCTTTGATATACCAGTAGTAGTGCACTGGCTGGAACGAGAAATAGCCCAATGGGGATCGATCCCAGACTGACCACACATCAAGCGAGCGCTGTACCACTGAGCCATCCCGCCATGAATTTCACCCTGGAATCAAACTGTTAATGACAATTCGGAATAATTTCACCCTGCTTTTATTGTGATAGTTGATTTCCTCTCTCACTAGAGCACATTGATTAATTAATCATTGGCTATTGGATGTCAAACCTTTGGTAATTTTTGACACAGTCCTAGATTAAACCTGCTTTAGGGCTTGAATTTAATGATGGCACCAACAGCCAGACCTGTCAACCCTCCCGGATTCTGCGGGAGACTCCTGGTATTTAATCAAGTCTCCCGCGGGAAAAATGTTTCTCCTGGGAAATTGTTATTTTCTAAGCATAAAAAAAATTCAAGCTACCGTAGCTGTGTACTGACATTCAGTGTTGCCATATACAAAACTATCCAATTTAGTCCTAGTAACACCTCTGACTCATAAAATGTCTTCCCACTGGATTACATAATGCAAAGTTCTATAGCTGGAAGTGCCAGAGTAAACAGCAAACACATGCATCAATACACACGATGTCAAAATCACATGTCAAAGCAAGACAACAGAAATACCAATTAGCTGTATAAACAATACTTGTATCAATTAGATTTGTTGGTTTGTGCAGTAAAATATTAGTAAAAAGAGTACACTTCAAGGGATTATTTTCCTACGATTAATAAATCTTGTGTTTGACATAACGTTACTCATGGAAATAGATATAATTCCGGTATATTTCACACGATGTCAGTAATGAGCTTTTACTTATGATTAGTAGAAATTATTAGTGGAAATACAATGTTTATTGCATGGTTATAGTGATTTTAAATAAGTACCACACCACTGTACCTTATTGTAGTAAAAACTGAATATTAATTTATAAGATTTAGGCCTATATAAATTTGTCTTGGGTCTACTTTTCACGAAACACAAATAACGATGATGCAACCTGTAAGTGTAATGCCGTAAATGTACTAATTAATGTTTAAATTTGTTAGTGTTAAGATTTTTGGATAAGTTATTTTTGAAAATATGTATTAAATTATAATAATATTTAAAAATAATTAATTTTTTTTTAATATATATATAATTTGTTTTAAATTATTATTTTTTTTTTTTTTTTTTAATGCCAATAACTAAGGTTGACAAGTGTATACATGACATTATGTAGTGTTCATATAACTTATTGTAGTACTTTTTAAAAAATTGTGTTAAATCATGTGCAGTTAAAAAATCTCTTGTTTTTTGACAAAATCTCCTGTTTTTTTGACAAAATCTCGTTTTTTTTGTTGACAGGTCTGCCAACAGCATTTGATATAGCTATGATATAAAGTGCCTAAGATCAGGAGGTAATTTACTTACAGCAGTTTTTTGTCAATGGATAAAAATTATTGCTGTTCATTGAAATTGTGGTTGTAATTTTGTGTTTATCTGTTGCATAACTTACTGATTTACAATTGCTGTAGACAAGCTTAAAATTAAGGCAAAGACATTTCAAAATTGTCATAAGTAACAAATTCTTAATTTCAAGCCCTGCCCCATTCATTTTTTCCATAAGCAGCAAGGGGTCTTTTATATGCAACTTTTCCACAAACAGGACAGCACATACCGGTATCTTTGATACACCAGTCATGGGGCACTGCATGGATGCATGGCACTTACGTTTCAAATGCACTGAGATGTTGTTAAACAAATATTCTTTTCTTTGTTATGTCATTCACTAGATAATTTTAAGCGTCACAATTACCATATATCAAACATCTATCCCGTAATAAACACTGATTCAGGGTTCGAATTTTACCATGACAATGCCGGCAAGTGCCACATAATGACGGCAAGTGCCACGTTCGCCCTTCTAACTTGCCATTGTGCTTTGAAAATCAGACATTATAGATGGTAAGAAAAATGCAGTTGTGCCCTAGCTACATGTATCTGCATGGGGCCCATTTCATTAAACATCGTAAGTTTACATCTGCTACTAGCAATTATACCGGTCATACATTTGGCACGTATTTGGCATCAATTTCACACAGAAAATTACATCATTACGGAAGCTGGAGTATTTTTAAGACAAAAGAAAATGAAATATGTGTTCTTCTAACTATATTTGTTGAACTATAATAGCAATAAGAATTGTGGTTTAGTCGTAGATTTATGTTTACGTGCAAAACTAGATTTACGATGTTTGGTGAAATTGGGCCCTGGTTTGCCCTAAGGCTTTCCTATACATTCTGGGGGCGGGATGTAGCCCAGTGGTAAGACGCTCGCTCGATGAGTGGTCAGCATGGGATCGATCCCCGTCGGTGGGCCCATTGGGCTATTTCTCGTTCCAATCAGTGCATCACAACTGGTATATCAAAGGCCGTGGTATTGGGCTATTTCTCATTCCAGCCAGTGCATCACAACTGGTAATCAAAGGCCGTGGTATGTACTACCCTGTCTGTGGGATGGTGCATATAAAAGATCCCTTGCTGCTAATCGAAAAGAGTAGCCCATGAAATGGTGACAGCGGGTTTCCTCTCTCAATATCTGTGTGGTCCTTAACCATATATCTGACACCATATAACCATAAATAAAATGTGTTGAGTGTGTCGTTATATAAAACATTTCCTTTCTTCCTTCCTGTATCCGATGAAATCATTTTCGGCTGAGAAAACTTGCCTTTGTTTCCATCTTTTGAGGGAAACGTTTATCTTGGTTTCCTTCAGCTTGCCTTGATCTCCATATTTCTGTAATAAAACTGACGGCAACACTTGCCATGTCTCACCCCCATCCCCCACCCCCATCCCCCACCCCACAATTAACATTCGACCTCTGCTAATTACACAACATGGTAAAGTGTTATTTCTGGTACACATTGGCCTTTTCTTCCATTCCTAATGCATTTTAACACGGTAAGTGTCCAAGCAAACCTATAAATTCACCTCAAAAGTATTAAGTCTAATTCAGCAAATGTCAGGAAATCCCAATAACAGAATCGACTAAGGCTAATTTAAAGCAATATTTTGGTAGTATGTCATGCTAACGACATGCTGCCAAACGTATCCTATATATTCAAACTACGGTAATATGTTTGTATCTGTATGAAACACACCAGCTAGAAGGTCCAAAAACGTAATCATCTGTGTGGAAATGAAGGCCCAAAACACATTAGCATCATGCACGGTGACTGTGATTTGCACCACGCGGGTTAGTTGACTATTAAGCCCCTTGAGACAGCAAGGTAATACCAGGCTTTCACATGCAGAAGCCCAGTCATTTGTCATTTGCAGAGAGAAAGTTCACTGCATGTTTAAATTGTGAATAGCACCTTGAAACGTGTACGCTGCAATTCTTGTTCCACAGTTTGATAACAGAGCAAGATATCCATATGTCTAGCTATACCCACAGGATGTCAGGGGCAGGTAACGATGTGATTAAAAGTTAAAAGTGTGCTTTGTTTAACTACAGAGAATACTGATTTATTATCATTGGCTATTGGATGGCAAACATATGGTAATTTTGATGTATAGTTTTAGAGAGGAAACTCGCTACATTTTTCCATTAGTAGCCAGGGGTCTTTTATAGACAACATCCCACAGACAGGATAGTACATACCACGGCCTTTGATATGCCAATCGTGGTGCCTTGGATGGAACGAGAAATAGCCTAATTGTCCAACCGACAGGGATCGATCCTAGACCGATCATACATCAAGTGAATGCTTTACCACTGGGGTATGTCCCACCTCAGCTACCTTCAGAATGTCAGGGTTACAGCTGGTAGGTACTGGGTTTGTGTCTCAATACCGGCTCCCATCAAGAACAAGTTTTAAAGACTCAGTGGGGAGGTGTAAGACCAGTACAATGACCTACCTACCTCTCTCTCTGTTTCTCGCTCTGTCTCTCTCCGACTCTCTCCCTTTTCCTCTCTCTCTCTTTGTCTCTCTCTCTCTATCTGTCTGTCTGTCTGTCTGCCTGCCTTTGTCTCTGTCTCTCTCATTCTCTCTCTCTCATTAACCACTAATCGACTCTACTTAACAGATAGCCACGATAACTGATGTGTGCCCAGGACAATGTACCTTTCTAATGTTAAATTAAAACAGAAAGTAAAGAGCTGTACAAAAACACAAATATCAAAGGTTGGTCTGGAGAGAGGCAACCTGTTGCCAGCACATAGCCTATACTTATACCAAACACTACAGTAGGGGATCTTTTATATTATATGGACTTTGCCTTAAACAGCACAGCACATACCATGACTACTGGTATTCCTGTCAGGGGATCCTGGTTGGACTGGGAAAATACTAAATGTGCATGTCCATGAAGGGTGATTAATAAGATCCTTGGCAGTTTCTTCTCTTAATTTGTTTTTCCCTTCACTTCCTCTTTCTTCCTTCCCCTCTCACTCTCTTTCTTTCTTTCTTTCTTTCTCTGTCAACCAAATATCAAAATAACCATGTTAGTCGTCAAATAGATGTGGATTAAAAATGCATCATTCCTGTTTTATTTTGTGTTATGAACAAATATAAAAACACAACTTGTGTGTATTTTGTTTTATATGCATGCAGCCGTCCTCGTCGATCCTTGAATAAATAATTACACCCTAAACACTGTAAGTTACAATTTACATACATGTGTATATATATATATATATATATATATATATATATATATATATATATATATATATATATATATATATATATATATACAATATAGTCCCTTCCTATTTTCTTTGCTACAGTAATTAATTAAAGGACCGGTAAATGCCATACAAGTAATGAACGGCTAAACATCAGTGTCTAATGCTTTCCTGAAAATCATGACCGTGCCATACGTCTGCACAGACAACTTCTTGACCAGCAATGATGGAAATAATCAATATGCTACAATAACACATACAAAACAACTTATCCATGCAGATCCTACTTTCATAATGCCAACACTGTAGCCAACATATTGGAGATGATGAAATAGTGTAGAAAGCTTTTCCAAGAAAAACTCATAAACATGCTATGCAATTAATGCCAAAGTTATCTGAATATAGTAGAGAGATGATTGTCCAGATTTTAAATTTTGTTATTTTATATATTTATTTAGTTAGTAGGTTTTATTATCGCCTACATTAAACTGGCAATGTCAAGATTGAGCCAGAAGTCTTGAACCATTGCCTTACAATGATAATATACATGTTGTATGGATGTGTCATAATTAGAGTCGATTAATACAGGATTTTCTTTAATAAAAAACACACATTTCCAGTGTTTGGCTACAGAGAAAGTTAGATGCATCGCAAATGTTTGAAAGAAAAAGAAAGGAAATGGTTTATTTAACGACACACTCAACACATTTTATTTACAGTTATATGGTTAAGGACCACACAGATATTGAGGGAGGAAACCCGCTGTCGCCACTTCATGGGCTACTCTTTTCGAATAGCAGCAAGGGATCTTTTATATGCACCATCCCATAGACAGGATAGCACATACCACAGCCTTTGATGTCCCAGTCGTGGTGTGCACTGGCTGGAATGAGAAATAGCCCAACGGGCCCACTGACGGGGATCGATCACAAACTAACCGTGCATCAATCGAGCGCTTTGAATGTTTGAATGTTTAATGTTTTAATTTCCTTTAGATATTATTGTGGTAATGAATTTTTTTTTACATGATGTAAGGTTTTCAGGCCAGCTAATTTCCCCCCAAATGTCGATAATTTTTGCCTCAATGCAAAAAATTGCTCTAACAGTGAAGGGGGGGGGGAGGGGTGGAGGTGGGTGGTGGAGTAACTGACCCCACTGACTCTCTGTCTTGTATGCTTACCAGGTATATGTACTTACCATCCCCTAATTTCATTCTGGAAACATGGATTTGAACTCATCAAGGTCAGACGACTATAATCAAATTAAAAACACAGCGTACAGTGCTGTGATAAATAACAATGTAATGGGTAAATTTAAAAATTTAGTAAAAAAACACCCTAATTTCCCTAAGGAATTTTGGAATCAATTCTAGATTGAATCTACAAGTAAATGTCGCCACTTCGTCTGCCAAATACATCTTTCCTTGTCAGCCTAAGATGATTACACTCCACCAGAATGTGATGTGCTCACTAGCTGTCTTGTAGTGCTCTAGGGTAAGGGATCATTCTTTTAAAAATGAATGAATTAAATATGAATGACCTATGCAAGTGCAACTTCATCACTCTTGCATAGCATACACATATGTATCATATACTATATGGTATTATATTGACATATGGTCAAAACAAAGAGAAGTGGAGGGGGAACCTGTTGCTGACACTGTCAAATAGGTTACTCATTCCTACCCCCAACCCCCCCAAAAAAAACCCTAAAAAACCCTTTAAAAAACCCAAAGAATCAAAGAAGAAAAGAAAGAAATAAAGAAAAAAGAAAGAAAAAAAAGAAAGAAAAAAAAACAAGAAGAAAGAATAACAAAGAGTACCAGTGAGGTAAATTATATATCCATCAAAAGTAGGTCGTGGTGACCTAGTTATGATACACAATTAATACACCGCCATATCAGGTTGATCCTACATGTATATGAATTGATAAGAAAGATATGGCCAAGACAAGGTGGTAATTAGCTAGCAGTAATGCGTAAAAAGTAGGTTGCTATGACCTACTTATGGTATGTGACACACCACCATCCCAAGTCATACTTGCATGCAAGGTTTCATGATCTTATATGAATTGATAAGATATGGCTCTGACAAGGATTTCCTTTAATGTGCATAATAATGCATGAAAAGTAGGTCGCAGTGACTTAGTTATGATACACAACACATCGCCATACCAAGACGTAATTGCATGAAAGGTTTGATGATCATATATGAATTGGTAAGAAAGATATGCTCCAGAAATGATGCGTTTACAAAATGATATAAGAATGGACATATGCATAGACGGACGTATGGACAACACCATACAATAATACAACCTGTCAAACATTGGCATATAAAAAAAACCTCAAGCAGGTTGTCTTTTCTTCTTCTTTTTCCTTTTTTTGGTGGTGGTGGTGGTGATGGGGGGGGGGGGGTTTGGTAGTTGTTTTCAGACAGGAAGAATCAAAATCCAAAACGATGTCTATGGACAGTCCAAAATTAAGTGTTATATTTGGGATAACATTTTCACAGGCACTAAACAGATAACTAAACAGCTAGCAGTTCATTAATATTAATTGTTACAGTTTTTAAAGAATCTTTATAGGTCTGTTTGTCCATCCCTCCATCCAAGACAGGAATTGTGGACAGAAGCCAGCACCATTAGACTTGGGAACTAGCGAGGTGTCAAAATCACACAGATGGTTGATTAATGCTTGTCAGGTGTTATCAGTCGAATGAGGCATTGCATAAGAAATGTTGATGACTTCAGATCTCCATGCACAAATGGGTTTTCAAGCTCTACGAGATCAGGAAATATAACACGGTCAAATACCATTATCTGTATTGGTTCTAACAGTAATTCCACATTAGTGGAGGTGAAGCATGGACGGAACAGCTTCAGTATAATGCATTCTTCAGCTCCTACAACTAATATATATGATTGGTATTTCTCATTAAAACTAAAGATTCTTCGCATGATGAATTAATTTTCCAAAACGCTATACATATCCATTTATATACTTTTGAGAAAACTGTAGTTTTGCTGCAACACAGTGTGGTGTGTATCACGCGAAGCACAACCTGTTCAGTGGGCATAGATTGCGTTTTGACTGAAACTCTTTTAATGGAATCATTATTGTCGTATTGCTGAGTAACAGTTGTACTAACTTCAGCATGCTTTACCTTGACTGCTAACATCTTGAAACATTTGATGTTTATCATGTTTTGGAAATGAGCTCTTTACATGCAGTCAACTGAAATTTATTTCTGAATTTATATATAATTAAAATCACCTAAACATTTGCAGGGGTTCTAGCATATTTTTAAAATTCACTGGCCATGGTGAAAAATTCACTTGCCCAATTTTAACTGTTGATAAAACAAAAAACAGTAAATTAAAATAATTAACTTTTTAATGTCCATTTTTCATACTGAGATCATGTTTAATCAATTTACATAACAGACAGGCTCATTGGGCATGCTTTATGGTTTGTTTAGAAAAATATGCAAATAATTTTCATCAGTTTAGAATAAAGTTACCGTACCTATTAAAATTTTAAAATAATTATTTCCACTAAAACCACATAAGTTATAAAAAATAATCTATGTTACCGAGATATTACAACTCTTAACAGCATTATTCATTTACTTATGAATGGGAACTTACTCACCCCCTCAAAAAACAAAAAGAGAAAAGAAAAAATTAAGAACCTTTATTAGCATAAAGTGTACATGTATTGCAGTTTAAGCCCCCCCCCCCCCCCCACACACACATCTCCAACACACACACACACCATATTAGTAATTTTGCAATTTGGGTACTTTGTTAAATTATCTATTTCATGATACTGTGTTCTTAAGCTTCTTCTTTTTTTTCTTTTTTTGCAATTTATGTTATATTTTATAAATTAAATTAATAATTTACACATTTAAAGGATTTGTAAATAGTGACGTGCAACCTTTAAAACTAATAAAAGACTGGTTACCGTTTTGCTTATTATTAGTATTAGAGTAACAAATCTTTGGATTTCAGTGTAAAAAAACTAAATGGCGGCAAAACAATGAACTTTTGTTTTTCCAATGTTTACACTTTATAACTTTAATAAAGTTATATCAGTAGGTATATTGATGTCATGGATGGGTCAGAGATTACTGGTGGCCAACTATTTGTTAGTGAAATATTGCATGTGATCGCAACTCGAAAGAAGTGACTTGTAGATGTTTTTTTGGTTTTTGTATGATCGTAAGACGTAGCGTTGTAGATTTTTTTTTTTTACCACTTGCCATCGGGATTGCACAAAGTAACATTCACTGGCCTGAATCCAAAAAACACTGGCCTCGGGCATCGGGCCACCGTATTCTAGAAGGCCTGACATTTGTCCAATACTTCCAAAACACTAATTTTCATATTTATTTTGAAAACAAGTAAAAGATTTTTTAATGGCACCACTAGAGCACATTGATTTATTTATCATCAGCTACAGGATTTATCCCCGTCGGTGGGCCCATTGGGCTATTCTCATTCCAGCCAGTGCTCCACAACTGGTGTAACAAAGGCCTTAATTGGTATGTACTGTTCTGTCTGTAGGATGATGCATATAAAAAGATCTCTTGCTGCTAACCAAAACGTTAGCCCATGGACAGGTGGCAGCAGGTTTACACACTTATTATCTATGTGGTCCTTATGACTGATGCTATATAAAATGTGTTGTGTGCAACATTAAATAAACCATTTCTATTTTTTCTTTCAAAAAGGAATTTAATCAAAATTCAGGCACATGCCAGATGCTCACACAAAGATTATCTTTAACTTCTGCAGACATTAAGACAACCAACTTCCAAAATGGACATAAATAAATCAATATATTTTAAACAAGATAGTAAAAAAAATCACCAGAAGTACAGAACAGTACTTTTTTTTGTGTGACCAAATCTCTTAAAGGGACATTCCTGAGTTTGCTGCAATTTTTAAGATGTTATTGACTAATAGAGACTTTTTAACGATTGTGATTACATATCAAATATATTTTTCTGCATTAAATATTAGTGGTTGTATATTAAACATGTTTCTAATATTTGTACTTGGTTAAATTTCATTTTATTTCCTAAAATATTGGGGGGTTTTCATACGTACAAAATTATTTGAAGACAAAATCCAGTTTGGGCTTCTTACAAATATTAAGACAACCAGAAACACATTGAATATATAGACACTGATATTCTAAACAAGAAAATACATTTAATATGTAAGTTTAATCGTAGAAATATTTTATTATCAGAAACATCTTACAATGCATCAAACTCAGGAATGTCCCTTTAACAAATTGCCCAAATCAATTATAATTCTGGGTCAGGATTTAAATTCATATTATAATAATAATAAAGTAAAATTAAAATCATTTCCACATAGCTGTACTCTTAGATAAGTTACAGGAATTATATATATACAGTCGAACCTGTCTATGGCAGCCACTCGTGGGACATGACAAAAGTGGCCGCCATGCATAGAGAGGTGGCCGCCATATGCAGGTCATATATAAGTCCGAATTTTTAAAAACAATTACACGTATGTTGCAATATAACTATTAAGGAGGCATATACATGTGCAAAAACGTAATTAAAAACAAGACAAAAAATTATGTTCAGCAATTTTTCTAGCACTCAATTTGTCTTTCTCTGATTTTTTAATGACCTCTATTCTCTGTTCCAACGTTAACGCGATTGGCTTACTGGGTTTAGGTGGCATTTTGAAAATAAATATCAGAAATAAACTGCAGCAGTATTTAATTCCTTCTAGAGTTGACACGTTTAACTCCAGTTGTTTTAGGCTAGATACCCTCTTATCAACTACGTTTAATGACCACCGCCGATGACTAGTACATCGCACCGTTAATCCAGATTAAAAACACTTGTTAATTAACGAACACAGCTAAGCGACCGACGACCTTTAAAGGACCGCTGTTTATCAAGCCAATTGGTTATATCAACAAAAACATCTTACGTTTTGTTTTACGATTGCCGACATTTCTTTATAACTTGCACTAAAAAACAATTGTGGCCGCGATAGCCGGTTCATTTTCGCTTTTTTATGACAAAAGTGTGGCCGCTGGCCGTGTTGAGCAGGTGGTTGCCATATAGAGGTAAAATATATAGTAAAATTCATTGGGGGGACCTCGGGGTGGCCGCCATGGACAGGTGGCCGGCATATGGAGGTGGCCGTGAAGGCAGGTTTGACTGTATATTGTGAGTTTGTAGCTATTAAATTACAGCAGATTAATCTGTATCACATATAAGTCTGAATATTAAAACCTATTAAATACAACTGAGATTCCCTTAGACCTAATTATTTCAAATGTTAATTGTTTGGCGCTTGCTCGAAAAATCTGTAAAATCGATATCACATTGTACTACAAACATTAGAATGATCAGAAATGCACTGAATAATCCAGACATTCATATTCCAAAAAAAGGAAATATAAGTCTATTGTAGTTTTAATAATTAAAAAATATATATATATTTCAAGAAAAAAGATTGTATTAGCTAAAAAAGAAAAGAAAACAAAAGATAGATACAAACTCATCATAGTCGCTTTAAAGACTACATTTTCCTTTGTGCATGGTGTGGGGGTGAGATCTAAGTCTGTCAGGGCTATTTCTGGTTCCAGCCAGTGCACCACAACAAAAGGCTATCCTGTCTGTGGGATGGTGCATATAAAAGATCCCTTCTTCATTAAAAATGTAGCGGGTTTCCTATCTAAGACTGTCACAATGACCAAATGATTGACATCCAAGAGCTGACGTTTAATAAATCAATGTGCTCTAGTGGTGTCATTAAACAAAACAAAATTTAACTTTTAACGTTAGTTGTTAAAGAGGCTCTATGTGTCAAAAACATCTTACAATAGAAGTAAATTTTAGGACCTACATGTCCCTTTAAAGGGACATACCATAGTTTCAGCCCATGAAAATTAACACTAAATTTAGTTAATTTACAAACCTGCAACACATTTGGACAACTTAGTGAAACAGGAGTCTGTGGTGAACTGGTGAAATACCCTCTAAAAAAGAACTGGTGAAATACCCTCTAAAAAAAGAACTGGTGAAATACCCTCTAAAAAAGACTAAAACTTGACTCCATAACTGTTACCTCTCAGACGCACGTGAGTTTTTAAAAATATGAGAAATGCATTTTGAGACATTAAAAACACCAGGATGACCAAAAACTTTGAATGTACGGAAATGGATAATCTAAACAATAAGTTAAGTATGATTTCAATTATCAAAAATGGCTCCAATAGTCAAAAATATGCCTTAGCGTTTAAAAACTAGGGTATGTCCCTTTAAAATGTACCGAGCTGCTGCTGTTAAATATGTCTTTCCGTTTTCTTCATTTAACCATTTGACCGTGTAACTCAAACTATGACACGGATGTCCCATATTTAGTGCAAGGTGAACCTCGTGTTCAATGTATATAATTTCTGTAGCAATCATGACAGCCAATACTTTAAATATCACTGTGGTATTTCTGGAACCTTCCTTTCAAAGAAGACAGACAATACCTTATATTTCTATCAGAATCTCATTACTAGTGGTAAAAGTGTAAAATAAAACTTGATAGCAATTATGCCACCATGGTTTTTTTTGTTGGTTTTTTTCGTCTAGGAAAAAGATTTGGTTTGTTTAATGACACCAGTAGAACACATCGATTTATTAATCTTCAGCTATTGGATGTCACACAGTCTTAGAAGAAACCTGCTAGATTCTTCTACAGTATTATTTTGCCAATAACCTTTAAGGAACATCTTGTTACAAACTGCGAAAGTGCAATCCAATATTGGCAAATATGTCTCTCAATATTAAAGTATTAAGAAATGGAGCCATATTTTCAGAAAAGAAAGAACAAAATTGTTTTTAACGTTCGAGACATTACACTTACATGTATTACTAATATAGCCTAGTATGCAGGAAACAGCATGCAAAACAGCAAGAACATTTTATTTTTAATTTATTTTGCTTTATTTTCATGCTCAGATTCCAAATGCATCTGGAATTGATCACTGTTGAAGCCAGAGGTTGTGCCCAAGTTGTGCCTGAACCTTTAAAGGATAGGCACACATTAATATGTAGTCAGTCAGACATGCTTAGACAGACCTGTCAACCCTCCCGGATTCCGCGGGAGTCTCCCGGTATTTGATCAAATCTCCTTTCACCTGTGCGGGAGACAGTTTCTCCTGTTAAATGACATTTTTGTAAGCATAAAAAAAAAATCAATCCTCTTTTGTCAAAATAACAGAAGGGAAGTAACTCTGCCTTTTTTTTTTCATTCGGAAAATGTCGACTAGTTTCGGTTTTCGAGAATGTAACAGGCCGAATTGTCCCGACTGTTTAACCTTTGCCGAAGTGAGAATTGTGGGATAGCCTATTTATATTGTTAAAAAAGCACATGGAGTTTATAAAATGACGTGTTATTATAATGTTTGTTGTCATCGTAATGGCTACGAAGCGTGTTGCCGCTAATTTAACAGGTTGTGTATTGACATTCAGTGTTGCCATATAAAAAAACACAACTATTCAATTTAGTTATAATAACACCTCTGAATTGTAAAATGTCTTCCCACTGGATTACATAATGCAACTATGACGAATCTGAACTGCCAGACTCCCGAATTGACAGCGATACACATGCATGTTAAAATCACACGTCACAGCAAGACAACGAAAAGACCAATTAGCTGTATAAACATACTTGTGTCAGTTAATTTTGTATGTTTGTGCGGTAAAATGTTGGTTATAAGGGTACACTTCAAGAAATTATTTTTGTGCAATTAAAAAATGTTGTGTTTGACATTGACATAAAGTTACTCACGGAAATGGGTATAATTCCGGTATATTTCACACGATGTCCGTAATGAGGTTTTACTTATGATTAATGAAAATACAATGTTTATTGCATCATTATAATGATTTTAAATAAGTACCACGCCACCGTTCCTCATTATAGTAAAAACTGAATATTAATTTATAAGATTTATATAAATTTGTCTTTGGTACTTAGGTACACTAACCACAAATGATAATGTAACGCAACCTGTAAGGCTGTAAGTGTAATACCGTAAATGTACTAATTAAAATTTTTATTTCTTGTTCATGTTCTTAACATTTTTGGATAAAATATTTTTTTTTTTTTAAATATGTATTAAATCATAATGATATTTAAACTTAAAAAAAAAAAAAAAATAATTTTTTTTTTAATGCCAAGATCTAAGGTTAAGAAGTATATATGACATTATAAAGTATTCATATAACTTATTGTAATAATGTTTTTTTTAAATCTTGCGATTTTGGGTTAAATTGTATGAACTTAAAAAATCTCCTGCTTTTTCAACACACACCTCCTGCTTTCTCTTGACTAAAGGTTGACAGGTCTGGCTTAGATCCAATTAAAGTTTGCTTTGTTTAACAACAACACCACTAGAGCACAATGATTCATTAATCATTGGCTACTGGATGTCAAACATTCTGTAATTCTGACAGTTGGTCTTCACGTAATAATAAAACTGTTTTAAATAATAAAAGTGATCAAATGAAATGAAAACTACTGATAACAAGCATTCTGAGAGTACCGCTAAAGCAATGCATGTCCTATACCAGGCCCAACACATTTCCATATCTCCTAAGTTCAAGGGCCATAACTCAGTCAAAAAACAAAATGAGTAAATCACTATGAAAGTCAAACTTGGATCTGTAACAGTACCCGATAAAGCTATACACAAATTTTCAGCTCAATATCTCAAGGCACTGTGAAAAGAAAAAAAACACCTGGAAAACTATATGTGGGACAGTCAGATGGATGGATAGACAAACAGACAGATAGAAAGACAGAAATGAAACCTATTGTCCCCTCCAACTGGACCGGTAGGGGACTATATAATAAAACACCAATGCGAATTCAATAATACCGGCCTTGGTGGTGCAGTGGTTAAGCCATCGGACTACAGGCTGGTAGGTACAGGGTTCACAACACGGTGCCGGCTCCCAACCCAGAGTGAGTTCTTACGGGCTCAATGGGTAGGTGTAAGGCCACTATACCCTAGCTCTTCTCTCTCACTAACCACTAACCAACTAACAACTAACCCACTGTCCTGGACAGACAGCCCAGATAGCTGAGGTATGTGCCCAGGACAGCGTGCTTGAACCTTAATTGGAAAATAAGTTGAAATCAATCAATTATTATCTGTAATAGTATATGATAAAGCTATACACAATTTTCAGCTCAATATCTCAAAGCACTGAAAAAAAAACCCGGAAAACTATATGTGGGACAGACAGACTGATGGAAAGAGATGAAACCTACATGTGTATAGTTCCCTCCAGTTGGACCAGAAGGGGACTATATAATAAAACACCAATACAAATTCAATAATACTGTGATAAAATTATTACTTAGGAAAAGACAATGATAATAAATAAAATAATAATAAAACAGTAATAAGAATGAGACATAAAAGTAGTAAAAAAACCCTTCTACTTCATTGTAACATCTAGGCACCTGGAGCACGTGTATTACACAACAAATGAACCTGTACTGTAGCAATTCAATTTTCTCACTTCCGTTTGAACAGTCAAGGAAAAACTAAATTCAATTACTGCAATTTATAAGCAATTCGGTTTGGCTCGATTGAAACCAAATAATGGCCAACTGTGAAAAGGTTATTTGCAAATTGGTTTAACAGACGTAATTAAATACAAATCACAGATTCAACTCTGGATGAAACCTGCTTGAAAAGTGCAGTGTGCACAGCTAGTATAGGTTTTAATTTGTAATGTATATACAGTTAAATCCCGTTGGTTCGAACCCCATCGGGGCTCGAGAAAGTGTTCGGACCATTCGGTTAACATCATGTATTTGTAACTCGGGACTTCATTTTTGGTTAGAGCGTTTGAATTCAATGGAAGGGTCCATGGGAATAACCTATGATATCCAAAATAAGTAGTCAGTATTATAACGGTCATGTATGTCAAGTGTCAAGGTTACAATGAAACACTAAATTAAACACCTATAATTGTGGTAGGCCATTAAAAGTAGTTGGTAAATTATGCTTTCTTAGGCATAACTATTCCACAAAAAGTTGTAAATTTTAAAATTAAAAAATATCACCTTATCAAAAATGTAACGTCACAGCTTATTCCCTTGGATATATACATGTACGTGTATATATTTTATAGGAGTTAACATTGTTCTTATTGTAATATTTTGCAAGACAGCTAACAAGTAAAGGAAAAATTAAAGTTTGTTTTTGTTTAACACCACCACTAGAGCACAATGTTTTATTAATCATCGGCTATTGGATGTCAGACATTTGGAAATTTTGACATATACAATGCAGTCTTAGAGACGAAACCCACTACATTTTTTCATTAGTAGCAAGGAATTTTTTATATGCACTATCCCAGACAGGATTGCACATACCACAGCCTTTGATATGCCAGTCGTGGCTAGAATGAGAAATAGCCCAATGGGACCCCAGCGGGGATCGATCCTAAACCGACCGCACATCAAATGAGCGCGTTACCCTGGGCTTTGTTCTGCCTCAAGAAAAGGAAAGAATATTGGTATAATGACTCAGCACATTTTAAACAACAGCAGAGATCAAAGTGATTTATAAAAAACAAGAATCCAGAAATGTTAATAGTGGTGGTCAGATTCTAAGACTAGACTTAGGGTTAGGGTTGCACAATGGTCTAACAGTTTGGCCCCCATTCATAATGTATGCAAAACATCAGCCAAAACCATATGCTATGTTTTGTGCAGAGAATATGGACATTTTTTGACAAACAGTGGAAAACCCCCAGAAACATAAAGACTATTAAAAAAATCCACAATTCCAGATAAATCCAGAAAACTTCCATCTCTGCAATAGGTACGGTTATTTGGTGTTCACTTTAAGCAATAAAAAAAAATTGTCCTTAATTGTCCACTTGAATAAAACTAACAACTTAATTAGACAAGTGAAAATACTGGTGGACAAGTAATTTCTAGATCGTGGACTAGTGAAAACGTCTGCTTAACTGTATTTTTATCGCCGAATATAACCATGACTTACAGGACGTAAGGGAAATATTTTATAAGAAAATAATAAATCTTATATTTATACAGTAATTATGCAAATTTTATTCCTTCTTTTCTGACACTTCTCATAACTCTTTGACAATAAGTCTGCACCTAAGTTTATTCATTGCAGCAACATGTCATCATTCTCATGAGGGGCGGGGCGTAGCCCAGTGGTACAGCGCTCGCTCGCTGTGCGGTCAGTCTGGGATCGTTAAAAAAACGTCTTCTTTTTTTCACTTATTTAATATTTTGCACCAAGCAGTTGTAGTTTTTCACCAAAAGTGTCATGATTTCGTAACACCAAATGATCACTATACTTGTACAATAAAATGCATATATTAGGTCTTCTTGTACACCTGTAGGAAATATTGCGTAATATGAAGACCGAAATAGCCAAATTAACTCTTGTTTCTCCGAGATTCCACTTTTACTTGAGACTATTTATATCAACTTTGGTATTAAATGCAGCTATTTTATGAGAGACTTCCTTGTTTTGGGGTGAAGAAAATGATGCAGCCTTTAATACAGGTCATTACAAACAATTAGCCTATGTAAGGTGAAAGAAAGAAGGAAATGTTTTATTTAACGACGCACTCAACACATTGTATTTACAGTTATATGGCTTCAGACATATGGGTAAGGACCACACAGATACTTAGAGAGGAAACCCACTCTTTTCAATTAGCAGCAAGGGATCTTTTATATGCACCATAACACAGAGAAGGTAGTACATACCATGGCCTTTGATATACCAGTCATCGTGCTCCAGCTAAAACGAGAAATAGCCCAATGGGCCCACAGACGGGGATCGATCCCAGAGCAACCGTGCATCGAGCGAGTGCTTTACCACTGGGCTAAGTCCCGCCCCCATGTAAGATGATAACAACTAAGCAGGGAATATAAACAAAATAATTCACAATTCTGTTAAAACTATGCGGGGGACAATAGAATACATGTACATGTACAACTGAACACACCCCACAAATATGCATCAAAATAATGTCAAACAAAATAAAAAAACCCAAAACATTCCTTTTTTTTATCTCCAGACATTATACAGAAGAAAATTTGTTTTGTTTAACAACACCACTAAAGCACATTGATTCATTAATCATTGGCTATTGGATGTCAAACTATTTAATAATTTTAACACACAGTCTTCAAGGAAACCCATTACATTTTCCCATTAACAGTATTGGATCATTTAAATGCACTTTTCCAAAAATATCACAGCCTTTGAAATACAGGTAATGGGAGCATTGGTTGGCATGGAAAAAGAACAATCAGAAACGACATGTGTAACTGCAGGCTAGCATATGGGTAGGCAGGTGAGTGGCCAATAAAATGGCACCAATAAATATATGATTTTGCATGAACTCTACATATCATTGTTGTTGGGCTTATTTTCAAAAAGACATCTTGTTTATGTTGAGCTGTGCAGTTCATTACAAATTTCTGACCATTCAAACTGTGGGACAAAAGGCCTAAAAAAACCCAAAAAACATTCTGGTCAGCTGTGTTCATCATCCACAGTTCATGTGGGTTAAGAAACCTTTCAAGATGGTTAGCAAAAAGACCAAGGGTCATTGCCATCATAACCCTTTTAAGAAATTTGTTTTCACATCGTAACTTAAGTGTTCTTAATAAGCCTATTGATTTCCAGTCGGCACATCAAAGGACAATTCTAGAGGCCCTCAAAGCACTGCCTCCCCCCCTCCCCCCCCCCACTCCACCGTGACGCTAATGAAGGAAAAAAGAATGTATGCTTAATAACAGCAGAGGACATTAAGCATATAAATGATTATGTGCAATTACAGACCTATGGCAACAGCAATAAACAGTCTACTACAGAGTGAAAAGACCAGATCTGACAGAACAGAAGAGAAGATGGATATCATTATTACAACCCAAGGTCACCATGATATTTCTTTCTTTCTTTTTTATTTCGGTGCATTTGTCCAATTAAGGTTCAAGCATGATATCGATGTACACAGTTCAATTATCTGTCCGGGACAAGGTTAAATGGTTAGTTGTTAGTGAGAGAGAAGTCGGTGCAGAAGTCTTACACACTCTCATCAGGCCAGAAACACTTACTCTGGGTCGGAAGTCAGTCATGGGATTCGGAAGCTAACCCAGTACCTACCATCATTAAAGCTTAACCACTGTGTCAATGAGAACAGACCATCATGCTGACTAATAACTTACTACCTTTATTAATTAAGATGATTGAAGACATGCATGTCCAGAGAATAGCCAAAGCCATAAAAGCTACTGTTAATATTCTTCTTCTGTATTCAGTTTCTTAATGCTCCTAAACACAATATATATAGTATCTCGTTGCATATAGTATGTAATAACACTTAATTTATACCAGTATTATGAAATATATATCTGTTACATGTCATTGTTATATTAAACTTATATCAAAGTCACTTACCCTATTTTCTGACATATTTGTCTTTCCTGTTTCATATGCTACCATCCCTTCCGTGGACCTATTCTCTGACTGGATACCCCCCCCCCCCTTTTTCCATCTAGTGCCAGATGACTGGTATATCAGCCATGGTATGTTCTGTCCCATCTGTGGGAATGTGCATATAAAAGATATCTTGCTGCTAATAGAAAAATTAAGCAGGTTTCCTCTGAAGGCTATATGTGTCACTGTTACCAAATGTTGATGCCATATAATTGTAAATAAAATGTATTGAGTGTGTCGTTAAATAAAACATTTCTTTTTTTCTGTTTCCAAATGTCTTACATCCAATAGCTGATAATTAATAAATCAATGTGCAATATAGTACCCTCCCACCCCTATACCACACCCCAACCCATCCTCTATGTTAATATTTCCACCTAGGAGCCAGATGGTGCCTACTTGTAGTTTTATATAGATAGTATGAAATGTTTTAGTCACCAAAAAAAGAAGAAAAAGGTTGCACAGTCGCAATGTAGAGGGCTGCCCCGACCTGCATTGAATTCATTTATTCCTCTTGAAGAAAGAAAGAAAGAAATGTTTTATTTAACGATGCACTCAACACATTTTATTTACGGTTATATGGCGTCAGACATATGCTTATGGACCACACAGATTTTGAGGGGAAACCCGCTGTCGCCACTACATGGGCTACTCTTTCTGATTAGCAGCAAGGGATCTTTTATTTGTGCTTCCCACAGGCAGGATAGCACAAACCATGGCCTTTGTTGAACCAGTTATGGATCACTGGTCGGTGCAAGTGGTTTACACCTACCCATTGAGCCTTGCGGAGCACTTACTCATTGTTTGGAGTCGGTATCTGGATAAAAAATCCCATGCCTCGACTGGGATCCGAACCAAGTACCTACCAGCCTGTAGACTGATGGCCTAACCACGACGCCACCGAGGCCAGTCCTCTTGAAAAAGTTTTGGGGATGCCCCAAAAACCATCTGTAAAACATTTACAAACACTGAAGTGGCAACAAGGTTTTGATTTAGGACTGATGGCTTCTTCTGGCTTCCTTGTACAGTATTAATCAATCTAGCTCAACAAACACACATCCTGGGCTTCTGTGAGCTGAGTCATTGAAAAGGATTCCTTCTGTCAGGCTTGTTAGTGTTTGCATAACGCTGGGTGGGAAAGCCAGCTACACGGACCGCCTGCTGTGATGTCTTAGTGACTCTTAACCTTTCCGAGGATTACTTCCAGATCCTCTAGAAGAACTGGCCAGCCGGGCCCTCCATGGAATGACTTCACTTCTCAAACCAGCCCGTGATGAATGTCAAGTGGAGGTATTAATATCAGGAAAAGAACAATAACTTTTGGTCTTCTTTTTTTTGGTCTCACCTTTATGAACTAAAAAGGCTAGATATAGGTATTACTGGTTTTTTCATGGCAGCAGCAGTGATGACGGCATCAACTTTTGCATTTAGATCAGTTTCTCACAAACTATACTTCCTAGGTCAATGAAACTTGGTTTATAGTTATTAGCCATACATCAATGGATGTTCATCGCAGCTAGTGTACTGACACATTCTATGGTATGTGAGATATTTAATTCCATGTGTTTAACTAAAGGTGGGACATAGCCCAGTGGTAAATTAAGTGCTTGCCTGATGCATGATCAATCTAGGATCGATTCCTATCAGTGGTTCCACATGGGCTATTTCCTGTACCAGCCAGAGCTTCACAACTGCTTTAACAAAGGCTGTGGTATGTACTATCCTGTCTATGAGATTGTGAATATAAAAGATCCTTTGCTGAAAAGAGTAGCCCATGGTGTGACAGTGGCGGGTTTTCTCTATCATTACCTGTTTGGTCCTTAAGCATACGTTTAATACCATATTTAACCACAAATAAAAATGTGTTGAATACATTGTTAAAAATAAACCTTTCTTTCCTTTTTTGTCACAGCCAGGATTTAACTTAATGGCTGATGAGCCATAGGATTGATTCTCCAACAGTGGATCTCTTGCATCTTTCCCCATACCATCAACTGTCTTGCAAAGTTGTGGTATGTGCTGTTATGTCTGTTAGAAAGTGCAAATAAAAAATCTGGCAGTATTGGTGGACATAGTAGGTTTCATGTATAGCTTTTTATTTGCCAGAGACACATTAGCTAAACATTTAAAAAACAAACTACTAAAATGAAATATTTTTTTTGCCCAGTTTATAAACTCTCATATAGAATTACTCTATCCTGAAGTTGGTCTTTTAAATTTATTATGGGGAAAACCTTACTAATCCAATCAAAGTGTACAGAAAAAACCCCACCTTTTTTTTCAATCCACATTAGAATATGCAACAAAAAATACCCCAGTGTTCTCGCTGCTCCATTTAAGTGGGGTGGCCTTTCCCGCTATTGCATATTGCCGCCCTCCTTTATTTTTCTGTGTCCTTCATTTTCCCGTACCCTATCATATTTTACAGCACCTATCTCTGCTATTTCCAAATGCACGCTTTTTTCTGCACAAAAATAATCATCATTCTACACACTGGACATCAAAGGAAACAAGCCGCATTGTGTGTATGAAAAAGCAACTGATGAAAAACTTCAGTAGCTTACGACAGTTACCGTAATGTAATTTAACAGTATTTTTAAAAACCTCTATTTTGTCCCATACCTGTATCCATTTGTGTGTTTGATACATTCAATAAAAGTTATATTTTATTTGAACAATGAAAACATTTTATTTGTTATCAACTTGACAATCTCCGACTGATAAACCACTTATTTGGCACCAAATGTGTCACGTGATCAAACCGGTCATTCTGTCTTTTGTTTCCACTAACTATTGTCTGATATTTTGTCCTCAATTGTAGATTTAACTAATGAATTTTATTTTCTGTCATGTCTGTCATTCTGTTAATTCCTCAATTCTATATCAAATATTATAAACATTTAATTTTGAGGGGATATCACCGTTTATAAAAACAACGGAAGTGGTAGTGTTTATAATTAAAATAATTTATCTTGGGTTCCAAATAATATATACACCGCCTTTCCAAAAACAATTTTTTTTAAAATCCCACATTAACAAACATCTGTACTGTGTTACATATATATCTTAAAATCTTTATTAAAATAATAATATTAAAACTTTGATTGATTCAGCAAAACTGGAATTGCCTGTGAATGTCACATCGACAACTGTCACAACATGAGTCAGCTTGTATTTTGTATCAACTTTTTTGTACCAAATAATGAGAGGCAAAATAATGAGTATATCTGTCCACAAAGTCGACCAACCAACACACAATAATATATGGTAACCAAGCTTTCCTTTTTTCTTTTCTTTTCTTTTTTGCTTTTTGTTTTTTAATTATTATTATTATTATTTTTTTTTTTTTTTAAGGATGTGATGCCACGCGGCCACCATCCTTTAATTTTTACCCAGCGAGAACACTGTACCCCCACACTCCAAATACAAATACCCTCAACAACATTCAGTCCACATTAACATATAAATACAGGGATTCAAAAAGCGTATTTGAGCTCAAGTCTAATGATGCTATATTGTGTAGATCTTTGCCCCAGACACATTAATCATGCTAAACATTTTAAAAACAAATTCACCAAATTACACTTTTTTTCTCTCTCTTTTTAAAAAACCCAACATTTGCCCAGTTTATAAATCCTCTTATAGAGTTACTCTATCCTGGAGTTGGTGTTTTCTTCATTTCATTTTTCTTCCATGTCTATAATTACCTGCTGTTTGCTGTCCATTTGGCAGTTGTCAAAATGGAGCAAATTACTTTGAATCACAAAGTCTAGGGTCTTAGGATTCTGGCACACACTTCGCTGTGAGATGAAAATCTCGAAACTCTGATCCTCTATGGATGTTTTCAGACGGCCCAGCGATTGAAATGGAACTTGCCCATCAGCCGATATTGAAAGTTATTCACTGAAGAGTGAATAAGTCTAATTTGTAGGCAAACCAAACAGATTGCACACTGAAGAGGCACGGGTCAGGCGGCAGTATAAACAGTATATAGAGCTAGGTCTCGTGTTTCGGCAAATTTGACTGGATTCCTGCAAATGGGTGTCACAGGAACCTAGGAGAAGTCAATTTTTGAATGAGATCTAATAGACACCAAATATACTGCGAGACGGAAAAAAGGGAACACTTGGTTTTGTAGACCAAATTTCAGTCGATACAAGTGTTGTATGTACAATGTATGTATAAAATGTAAAGATGTAAAGTGATACTGAATGTCTGTTTTCGTCAAATTCAACTGGATTCCAGCAAATGTATGTTACAGTAATCCACAAGAACTCAATTATTAAACAGATTTTTGTTTTTGTGAACAATATGCAAATTAAGCAGCGCAAAATATAGGAGTAAAAAATTAAAGTAACATTAGGACACACTACATGTATTTGCATATATAACAGCGGGCCTGGTGCCAGTTGAATGACACCTAATACACATCACAAATACCGAGAGAAAGAAATGAGGGAACATTTGGTTTTGTAGACCTTATTTCAGTCACTATTAGCTTCATAATGTGTGCATAAAGTCAGGCCTTCTAGATTATGGTAGCCCCACCCCCATGGCTAGTGATGTTCAATGCTTTTCACCCCCATGGCTAGTGATGTTCAATGCTTTTCACCCCCATGGCTAGTGATGTTCAATGCTTTTCACCCCCATGGCTAGTGATGTTCAATGCTTTTAGCCCCACCCCCATGGCTAGTGATGTTCAATGCTTTTCACCCCCATGGCTAGTGATGTTCAATGCTTTTCACCCCCATGGCTAGTGATGTTCAATGCTGGGCTAGTAAATAACTACTATTGCCATGCCCGATAGCTAGTGAATTGTTTTTGGGTCAAAGAAAGAAAGAAAGAAATGTTTTATTTAACGACGCACTCAACACATTTTATTTACGGTTATATGGCGTCAGACATATGGTTAAGGACCACACAGATTTTGAGAGGAAACCCGCTGTCGCCACTACATGGGCTACTCTTTTCGATTAGCAGCAAGGGATCTTTTATTTGCGCTTCCCACAGGCAGGATAGCACAAACTATGGCCTTTGTTGAACCAGTTATGGATCACTGGTCGGTGCAAGTGCTTTACACCTACCCATCGAGCCTTGCGGAGCACTCACTCAGGGTTTGGAGTCGGTATCTGGATAAAAAATCCCATGCCTCGACTGGGATTCGAACCCAGTACCTACCAGCCTGTAGACCAATGGCCTACCACGACGCCACCGAGGCTGGTTGTTTTTGGGTCAAATGCTGCAGTTAATGTTTATTTTGTAAATATATATATCCTGCCCCCACCATCACCAAATGTTAGTGTTTTTAAATTCTATCTCCCTCTTTACGTGACATATCCGATTATTACTATTAATTAGTAAAATCATATTAACGTAAAGTAAAGTAGGACTAGTGAATTTTTAATCATGGCTAGTAAATATTTAAAATCACTGATCCCATGGCTAGTGGATTCTAGAAGCCCTGATAAAGTATAAAGATGTTACCGTATATCGCTGTCTATTAGCCGACTTTTTGATACAAAATTTATCAAGTCAAAGGCTGGGGTCGGCTTATCTAAGGAGTCAACATTTTATTGGAAATGTAAAGTTAGAATAGTGACGTCATGGCTCGACTCGATCTATTGTCATTATTGTGCTCTGCATTTCCGCTTTCATAAAGGTTTAATATTGCATTTTAACACAAGCTATTACAAATAAAAGATATTAAAATTGTATATATATGTTCATCTTTAATAAATGTTGGTGTTTAAAGTTATTTAGTAATATTTTATCTGTTTAAACAACAATAAATGGTGACCGATCAAACAATTTCGGAAAACTTCGCAGGTCACGTGTCATTACAAAACTGCTTACTAAACCGGTGAACACGTTAATTGTTCCAGCTTCATTTGTTTTGTTTGTCGGCTTGGGATTAATCGACACGGGTGGTTGGGTATGGTAGGGTATAGCCGACTAGTAATGAAAAAGACCGATTAGCACAATCAACAATGCAAACAGTCACTGTGTTTTTTAACGTGTGGCTGCAATCAAGAATGTTTCGGTAGGTATATTTCGCTATCTTGGTACTTATATTTTACGAGAAATAATTAACCGGACACCGTTTCTATAAATAGAAATCGGCTACTGCTTCCGGATAAGTTTGCTGTGACAAATGACGTTTGAAAGCAGATGTACTTTGTCATTTTGTAGAGACCACACAGACATCTGACTTGGTTAGTTTTATATAGGGGGGTCGGCTTATATACAAGGTCGATAATTTTAAAGCCGATTTGGAGGGTGAAACTAGGGGGTCGGCTAATGCATGGAGTCGGCTAATACACAGCGATATACGGTAAATGAGACTGAATGTCAGTAATATGAGACTGAATGTCTGTAATATGATTACTGAGACTGAATGTCAGTAATATGAGACTGAATGTCAGTGACACTGTCAACTTGCTGTCACTATGGATGAGGATTTTGGTTGCAGTCACGTTTTGCTGTTTAATATATATATAGTGTTCATGTGATCCCTTATTTCTTTCCATTTTAATGTTGTAAGTTTTTTTGTGTTTTTACTCTTTTTTTCTCCCTTTTGTAATGTTGGTATGATCTCTTATTTCTTTCCATTAGTATGCAAAACATCTTTCTTTTTTTTAATGCAAACAGGAAATATTATGACTAGTTAATGGCTAGCATTTTCATACATTCAGTGCAGGGTCATTTAGTTCAACTGTGTCATCAGAACTTTGGAATTATCAGCATTAATATATCTAAAAAACCACTATAATGCATAAATGTAAAAAAAACAATCACTTAAGCCCATGTTTTCCTGTTTATTCACTATCAGTTCAGCTTTTTTTTCATTATCATAGCATTACCTAAACATATGAAAGAAAAGCAATTATGGATTGTAAATTGTTAAAAAATAATTTAAAAAATATATACACATGTATATAATTAAGATTGCAGCTTAAAATGAAAACTCATTACAACCGCTTGGCTAACTGGACAGCTGTAAGCTTAAGTACGTTAAGACCACAGTTTAATTACAAGCTAGGTCAACTTCCAGACACTATGGGGGTGGGACATGGCCCAGTGGTAAAGTGCTCGCTCGATGCATGGTTGGTCTGGGATCGATCCCCATCACTGGGCCCATTGAGTTATTTCTTGTTCTAGCCAGCACACCACGACTGGCATATCAAAGACTGTGGTATGTACTACCCTGTCTGTGAGATGGTGCACATAAAAGATACCTTGCTGCTAATCAAAAAGAGTAGCCCATGAAGTGGCAAAAGCGGGTTTCCTCTCTCAATATCTGTGTGGTCCTTAACCATATGTCTGACGCCATATAACCGTCAATGAAATGTTGAGTGTGTCGTTAAATAAAAAATGTCCTTGCTTCCAGACACTATAGGGGCGGAATCCCTTGCTGCTAATGGTAAAATGTAAGACCACAAATAAAAAATTACCAAGTTTTTGACATCCATGGGCTGTTAATTAATAAATCAATGTGCTCTAGTGGTGTCATTAAACAAAACAAACTAATTACAATGTGAAGTATCAAAGCTGGGTGTAAAGCTCATTTGTGAAGTTCACAGTAAACACTTAAGCGTTTATTAGGTCTGTCGTCTTTCTTTCGACAGAAAATACTCGGCGCTCTCTGCGTTATGTCAATGAGTGAATCATATTAAGGGCACCAACGATGACAGGGAGTCCAATTTTCTGTACTAATTCAATCGCATTGCTATAAGCTGCTTGCAGTTATCAAGCTAAATGTAAAAACGTGTCCTTAGTTTTGGCACAGTTTAAGAAGACTGATGCATGTGCAGTAAGTATTAAGCCAAATGTAAAATTTGCCATTAGTTTTGACATGCAGTTTATAAGAAGACAGGCACAGCAGAAGCAAGTAGACATTGGGAGGATGGGACTGACTGAGATCGAGGGTGCAAATCAAAGTTTTTAGAGGGTTCAGGGGTAGGCTCCTCCGTAAATGTTTGAAAGCTAGATGTCCTGAAATGCAATTTCCAGCATTCTACAAGTAAAAAAGATTTATTACCAAAAATATTTTTTAATCAGAATTATTTGGGGGGGGGGGGGGGGCTTAGTATAAAGCCCCCCAGCCTCCCTGTTCCACCGTGCCTGGAAGACTGATGCATTTGGCTGACATTGCTAAGATGGTGCAGTTAATTATTAAGCCAAATGTAAAGTTTCTCATTAGTTTTTGACACAATCTACAAAGACTCGATCAGGCATCTGGCCAACACATTACTGATGGACGTAATAAATAAAGGGCTCACGAGGGCCTTAAACTCTCACTCGAATGTTCTTCTTTATTTGGATTGATCCTCTTTAAAGCAAGCAGAATATTCAGATGGTTAAAGACAATCTCACACAGCATATTAGGAAGGCTAAGCGCTCACAAACAATTTTACTGGTACCATTAGGATCCATCGTATATATTTAACGTTAGGCACAAAACCCAGTCTAGCAAGTAATCATGAGTATCTGTCCTCCTGATGACCTACTAGATGACCCAAAAAAATATTGTTTTAAGAAATATTTATATATACTGTGAAATCCTTAATTTTTGTGGGCTTAAATTCATGCCCATTAAATAACCCTGTGTGGCATATGCCCAACCTTCCCCCCTTTCCCTCCTTAGGGCTAATAATTATTTTGGTAAATAATATAATATTTTTTTTATTGTGAAAAGTCCAATCTAAAATAGTGTCTAAATTAATTCATTAATTAAAAAATTAATTAGTACAGTTAAAATCAAAATATTATTAAAATTATTAACTTTTGACCTGCGCTTTCTAAAATATAACTATTTTTTATTAAAATCCCATTCCCCCATTTGGTGTAAAATTCTAAATTGCCCTTTAGTATTCTGTCCCAGACCAGACCACTGGCTATCCAGAGGCCGGGCCCGGGATGGACATGCCCGAATCCGTAGTATCCGTAGTAGTATCCGTATCCGTAGTATCCGTAGTAGTATCCGTAGTAGTATCCGTATCCGTAGTAGTAGTAGTAGCTACTACTACTACTACTACTACTACTACTACTACTACTACTACTACTACTTAAATTCATGGATAAAAAATGTAGTATCATAAATTTGTATTATGTGTATACACGAATTATATGTTTTCATTGTGTTCTTAAATTCATTGTTAAAAAAAAGAAGTTTGTTTTATTGAATGATGCCTACTACTACTACTACTACTACTACTACTACTACTACTACTACTACTACTACTACTACTACTACTACTTAATTCATGGATCAAAAATGTAGTATCATAAATTTGTATTATGTGTATACACGAATTATATGTTTTCATTGTGTTCTTAAATTCATTGTTAAAAAAAAGAAGAAGTTTGTTTTATTGAATGACGCCGATAGAGCACGTTGATTTTTTATCTTACCATCGGTTATTGGACGTCAAACATATGGTCATTCTGACACTGTTTTTTTTATAGAGGAAACCCGCTGTCACCACATAGGCTACTCTTTTATGACAGGCAGCAAGGGATCTTTTATTTGTGCTTCCCACAGGCAGGATAGCACAAACCATGGCCTTTGTTGAACCAGTTATGGATCACTGGTCGGTGCAAGTAGTTTACACATACCCATTGAGCCTTGCGGAACACTCACTCAGGGTTTGGAGTCGGTATCTGGATTTAAAATCCCATGCCTCGACTGGGATCCGAACCCAGTACCTACCAGCCTGTACACCGATAGCCTAACCATGATGCCACCGAGGCCGGTTAAATTCATTGTCTGCACTAGTCCATGAATTGATAACAAATTAGACCACTCAGAATTAAAAAAAATTCACATTCATTTAATTTGTCCCGAGGCATATTTTCTTAACCAGATTTAATCTTCATATCCCATGTGTTACCAATATTTTAGTATATAATTTAATAATAAAAATTATTTTTGGCTCTCAACCAATTTGCCAATTGCAAATTTTACAAACTGGTGGATTTTAAATTAAATTGGCAATCTAATTTCATGTAATAATTGATATTTTGCAAGAAAATAACTGGGTTTCTGTAATTTTCAATGTTTAATAGATTAGAAAATAATTTGGCAAACATTTTTGCTGACCCAAAGTGTTGAATTAATGCATGACTATATACAGCCACAAATCAGAAAAATATAATTCATTAATTTTTATCTAATGATGGGCAAAAACCCCCAAAAAACAACAACATAGATTTAAATTTTTTTAATCTTTAAAAAAATACATGGGAGGGTAGGTACGAAATCATCATCAAAATGTGGCTTAATTTTCCGTGTCTATGAACAATGACGATTACTGGCAACACAACTGAAGGCGATCATTAGTAGTAGGGTTCTGATGATTTACTTGTGAAATAAAACAAGAATTACAATTAAATGTCTCGCCTACAATAAACTTTTTTCGTGCACTGTGATGAACATCGATAGGTGCAACTATAAACCAAGTTTCATTGATCTAGGAGTTACAGTTTGTGAGAAACGGATCTAAATGCAAAACCGTAATGTAATAGTTGCCACCATCGGAAAAGTAATACCTACATGAACATGAAGCCTTTTTACTTTGTAAAGGCAAAACAAAAAGAAAAATCAGAAAGAGAGAGAGAGAGAGAGAGAGAGAGAGAGAGAGAGAGAGAGAGAGAGAGAGAGAGGGAGGGAGGGAGGGAGGGAGGGAGGGAGGGAGAAGAGAAAGAGAGACAGACAGGAAGAGACAGAGAGAGAGATAGAGAAAGAAAGAGGTAGGGAAAGAGAAACAGAGACAGAGAGAGAGAGAGAGAGAGAGAGAGAGAGAGAGAGAGAGAGAGAGAGAGAGAGAGAGAGAGAGAGAGAAAGTAAAGTAAAGTTTGTTTTATTTAACGACGCCGCTAGAGCACATTGATTTTTTATCTTATCATCGGCTATTGGACGTCAAACATATGGTCATTCTGACACTGTTTTTAGAGGAAACCCGCTGTCGCCACATAGGCTACTCTTTTTTACGACAGGCAGCAAGGGATCTTTTATTTGCGCTTCCCACAGGCAGGATAGCACAAACCATGGCCTTTGTTGAACCAGTTATGGATCACTGGTCGGTGCAAGTGGTTTACACCTACCCATTGAGCCTTGCGGAGAGAGAGAGAGAGAGAGAGAGAGAGAGAGAGAGAGAGAGAGAGAGAGAGAGAGAGAGAGAGAGAGAGAGAGAGAGAGAGAGAGAGAGAGAGAGAGAGAGAGAGAGAGAGAGAGAGACCTTTTGCTAAACATTTCTATTTGATTAATGTTTTCTACCACATGAGATTTAAAACGTGAATGACATGCAGCCATGTCTATTAATCTTCTTGTAATATTGAAGTTTTTTCTTTTCATTTTTTTTTTTTTTTTTTTCAAGGAACTGCATGCATGGAGTCCAGAACAAAAGACATAATGCATGTATGTGATTCTCTTTACAAACAGGACCATCTGATGCTCAGACCAGCTGGCTCACAAATGTAATTCCTTCGAGGCAAACATCTTTATGCAACTTTATCTGTAATCTCCAATATCTAAAATATAAGCCTTAATCAGTTTCTGTGGCTCGTTGCAGTTTCGGATTTCCCCATATCAGACTGAAGTAAAGGAAATCTCATAAACAACAACTGTCAGGGTTAGCAGAGTGGAATAAAACCGAAGGCATGTACTCAAACAAAATGAATATATGCATGTGCTAGAATGAATAACAAATATTGAAAATAATCACTTATGCCAGTTATGGGTTATGGCGACTCAATAAGAATCAATTAGGACATCTGCCATTACATGCATCCATTATTTAAACCTCTTCCCCACCCCACCCCCCAAACAACAAAAACCACCCCACACACAAACAAAACCCCAAAACAACAATAAACACACAACCCAAATCTAATTAAAAAAGCTTTTTTTTTAAAGTTTAAGTACAAACATATTTTGAGCCTTAATTACTAATACACATTACAAAAATATAAATATTTGATTTACATTATAAGGAATTTTGTATCATCTCATATGTTTTTTTCCCATTCCAGCCAGTGTTCCACAACTGGTATATCAAAGGCCATGGTATGTACTGTTCTGTCTCTGGAACAGTGCATATGAAAGACCCCTTGCTGCTAATGGAAAAAATGTAGTTTCCTCTGAAGAGTGTGTCAGAATGACCAAATGTTTGACATCAAAGAACTAATGATTATTGCTATGATAAATACATGTATTTAGACAAATGGTTTAGACAAATGGCCCAACCTGCAGTTTTATAAATAGCGCAAAATCAGTTTTTTTCATTTATCATTTGAGAATAATGTATCAAAAGCCATGGTATGTGCTCTCCTGTTTAAAAATGTGCCTATAAGAGAAGATTTCTGCTAAAGATACTTGTACATGCATTTACTATATATAACCACACAGGCTACTTTGAACTTGCAGCAATTTTACACACATTTTCTCATGGACAGGACAGTACATATACAAACTGGTTCTCAATATATATTTTTTTGTTAATATATTTTTTTTGGGTTAAATTCCTAGTTTCCGAGGTATATTTTGCATTAAAGTTAATTTATACAATATATATATAGTCAAGTTGTCTCCAGCTTGGTTTATCAGAGTTTCTCGACCTTGCAATAAACAAGGGTCCAAGTGGTGATACCCATGGGAGATGGAAATGTAATAGACTTCTCTGAATCGTATTGTTACTTCAAGATGTGCTCCAGACAAGTAGAGCACTACACTTCCTGTAAGATGCGAGTGAAAAAAAAAAATCAGAAAGAAAAAAAAAATCAATAAAAACTTTCACCTAAGGGGTCATGCAAAATAGGCTACATTACTGAAGATGTATATTCTGTCTGTAGGGGATGAGAGGAGTTGTAGACATCAGCACTTTGAAGGGCATCTTTTATGACAGCTAGATGTACCATGTATTTGTACCCCTAATGAGGCCAATAAAATCCATATTAAACTGTCAAGTGGATACATTGCTAATAAAACAGCTCCACACCAAATGCTCAATCGGTCTGGAATCGATCCCAGTCGGTGATCACATTGGGCTATTTCTCATCTCAGCCAGTGCACCACGACTGGTATATCAAAGGCTATGGTATATGTTATCTTGTCTGCGGGATGATGCATATAAAAGATCCCTTGCTACTAATGAAAAAATCTAGCACATTTCCTCTGTAAGAATTACCAAATGTTTAATATCCAATATCCAATGATTAATTAATCAATGTGCTCTAGTGGTGTCGTTAAACAAAACAAACTTTATTTTGCTAATAAAACTGCTGCCAAACATCTCATCAATACAAATGTTCATTGGGCAATAAAAGTTAAAGTTGATGCATGTCTTGTTTAACAACACTACTAGCTAGAGTATACTGATTTATTATATACATAGCAATGAAATATATAGATCTACGGAAACCATAAAAGTCATATCCGGTGAAAAGTCATATTTTCACTGTATTTTAGCTACAGTGAAAATATAGAAATCGTATTTACTTTTTTGTAAAAGTGCATGATTAAATTATCTCCCTTTGTCTTGTTTCTTCGTATTTAAGTTTAATGATTACCAATGCATCTGATCGTATTTGAAAAATAAAAAAATGTAATTTAAACAACTGTAGCTATTAAAAAGGGATACGAAGTACAATTACGATAAAATATCTAAAACGAATTGAATACGAAGCTAAATAATGATGACACAATGTAGTGTCATCGAATGTAAGTGTAAGAATTTAACGGCATTCGACTCGTTTTGTTTTTGTGAGAGTTTTTGGATGATTGCTTTGTCAGGTATGTTTGCACCACAGTATTATTAAATAAATGTTAATAAAGATCAGTTTTATTCTAATTTCTTTTTAAAAGTCTATGGTCAAGTAAATTTTTTTAGCAAAGTTTCATAAAAAGAAATATATCATGACGTTATGTGTTTTCGATAGGATAAGGTAAAGATATTACCAAGAAGCGAAAGATATTGTCAAAAATTAGGAAATATGTATATAATAAATATACCATTTCATGGTGTTTTTTCCGAATATGATTTTTATGTCAACTCATGATGTGCGAAAACCATATTTTCACTCATTGTTTCGCAATTCGTGAAAATATGGTTTTCACACATCACTCGTTGACATAAAAATGGTATTCGAAAACCCCCATGAAATAGCCTCTATTTATTAATCATCGACTATTGGACATAATATAGTCTTAGAAAGGAAACCACTAGTAGCAAGGGATCTCTTATATGCACCATCCCACAGACAAGATAGCACATACCACAGCATTTGATATACCAGTCATGGTGCACTGGCTGAAACGAGAAATAGCCCAATGGACCCACCAGCGGGGATCGATCCTAGACTGAATGCACATGAAGTGTGCACTTTACCACTGGGCTATGTTCTGTCTCAGGATACAGTACCGTATATCTTCGCCTATAAGTCGAATTTTTTTCACCCAAAAATTATTTTATAACTTGGGGGGTCGACTTATAAGAGGGTAAAAAAAATTCACCAAAAAATATTTGTTTTGGGGATTATTTTACAAGTTTTATTGTTGAAGTATGCCATGTATTTATACTCAAATATGTTAATTTGACACATTTATTTTTTATAACCTATTTTGTTTGGCATTAGAACGGTTTTGGTTATGCGAAAAGGCGTACGATCTCACTCACATGACAAGACAACAGTCCACTTAGTTAAATTAACAGTCATAAACTAATAGTAAAAAATGTAAACATACTAACTACCTGTTGCCTGAGTTTATTTTGAAATCTGGTCACTGGCATTATGGTTGTTCAAACAATGTTTTGGCGGTGATTAACTTCATGAATATTACTAAGCTTTCCCTTAAAATAGACTGATCTCTGCAGTTCACTTATCTAGAGCAATAGGGACACACATCATTTGGTACAAAAACCAGTGTACTTTCCAGAGTTATCCTCCTTACATGTATTAATATGGCGGCAAAAGTGATACTTTCAGTTTTATCGTAGTGATCTGTTTGTCAGTGTTTTATAAATAAAGTTGTTGTCTGTGCATGTACAGTACTATACAGTAACAGTCAAACAGCTTTCACTCTCTTCTAAGGGAATATTTCGTTTTGATGCTATGTAATAATGATAGTTTGATTGGAATAGTCTGATCATATTGCGATGTACAAAACGTGAAAACAGAAGTTTGTAAAATAATTTTCTTTTGTTCAAATATTATTGTTCTCATGTGCTGAAAATAAGAAATATTTCAATATTTATAAGTAGTTTTTCATGGGTCGACTTATAAACGGGTCAATAAAAAAATACGTTTTCAGGGCTTGAAATTAGGGACTCGATTTATAGCCGAGATCAACTTACAGGCGAAGATATACGGTACTAATTAACATGCTGCCAGCTACCAATGGACATATCTTCAATACACATGTTTATTGGGTTGCACAGAGCTAGCTCTGGGTGAGCAAAACAATTCGCCAAATTGTCTATTAAACTTTAAAAATTGCAGAAACTGTCAGTTATTTTCTAAAAAATGTCAATTATCAGGTGAAATTATTTCGCCAAACTAAATAAAATTCGCCAACTGCTTTAAAAATTTGCAACTGGCGAATTTGGCGAAAGAAAGAAATATTTTATTTAACGACGCACTCAACACATTTTATTTACGGTTATATGGCATGAGACATATGGTTAAGGACCACACAAATTTTGAGAGGAAACCTGCTGTCGCCACTACATGGACTACTCTTCCGATTAGCAGCAAGGGATCTTTTATTTGCACTTCCCACAGGCAGGATAGCACAAACCATGGCCTTTGTTGAACCAGTTATGGATCACTGGTCGGTGCAAGTGGTTTACACCTACCCATTGAGCCTTGCGGAGCACTCACTCAGGGTTTGGAGTCGGTATCTGGATTAAAAATCCCATGCCTTGACTGGGATCCGAACCCAGTACCTACCAGCCTGTAGACCGATGGCCTAACCACGACGCCGGTGGTGAATTTGGCGAGTGCCAGAACTGGCCCTAATTGGGCAACATGTGTGCACATGCTGCAATTTTCTATTACATTTTAGTTGAACAAAAGTATGATATTCATATGATCCAACAAAATAAGCTATCTTTTTTAGTGTTTGATATGACAGCACAGCTAAAGTTTTATGTCGCTAATATTATGTCACTTATTTGAATTTCACTAAATTTCAAGAATGCTAATGTTTTACAATTTACAGTACAGAATATGTTAATTACTAAATAGCTATAGTTTAAAATTTAATTTTCTCACAACTGTATGTTAGATACCAAATAGCTATACAGTTTAATATGTCATTTCTAACAACAGTAATGTATGTTAGATACCAAAACATATACAAAGATGCATAAATAACGCAATGGGTATTTTACTGAATAACCTCTCATAGAAATGTCAAATCATATATATTAAGCATGCAGACAAATAATACATTAGTAACAACTGTAAGTGAAAGAGTATTTTGTTCAAATTAGGAAAAAATTGAACAAAATGAATTTTCAGCAAAAAGCATAACTTGGGTGTTTATTGCAACAACAACAGCATTGCATATGAAACATTTTTTGCATGTGCATTGTCTGCTCTTGTCTCCCTATAAAAGCAACCGTTTTTTTGTGTTTTCTTTCTTTTTTTAATATGCCATGGTAAGTAATGTTAAACAATTGCCGTTTTACTGCCAAAAAAAACCAAGTTGTGTTTTTTGTTTAAAACCACATTTTATTAACAAAAATTCCAAATTTGAACAATATCTTCTTTCAGTTACATTTGTTACCAATATGTCATTTGCCGAAATGCCTAATATACAGGTAGATGATATAATATTTCTATAAGAAAATATCAGCGAAATACCCATTGCATTATTTATGCTTCTCAGTATAGTTGTAGTTTGAAGTGTTATTGCTAATAACTGTGGAGTGGGACATAACTCAATGGTACAGTGCTCGCTTAATGCACGGTCAGTCTGGGATTGATCCCCATCGGTGGGCCCATTGGGCTATTTCTTGTTCCAGCCAGTGTACCATGACTGGTATATCAAAGGCCGTGGTATGTGTTATCCTGTCTGTGGGATGATGCATATAAAAGATCTCTTGCTGCTAATCGAAAAGAGTAGCCCATGAAGTGGCAACAGTGGGTTTCCTATCTCAATCTCTGTGTGGTCCTTAACCATATGTCTGACACCATATAACTGTAAAATAAAATGTGTTGAGTGCGTCATTAAATAAAACATTTCCTTCCTTCTAATAACTGTGTTGGACAGCAAACAGCTGTAGTTTAACATGATATTTCCAACAACTGCTGTGTTGGATGCCAAACAGCTGAGCCTGGTCTCAGGTATACAAACAAAACTTTTCCTTCCCTGCCTTTCATTGGCAGCATCCACCACCACCTGACACACGTGTGGACTGGTGCACCGTCCTGAGAAGGAAGACAGTAAATGTTACACAACTCTGTGGCATTTGTTTTTAATTGCATCTTTCAGCTGATACCATTCCTGGCTGCAGTGTTATATAGTCATTAATCAAGTCAACAATGACAGCTGCTGCCTCAGGTCGTTGAGGACAGAGGACAATATATATGGCACCAATTGTTCACCAGTGGTTGAGACACGATACAATTTCATGGCTCGACTGGACAAACTATATCACGTTCATGTATTATTGAAACCGCAGAATTTGAAGACAAACTATACCACCTTCATGTATGGTTGAAACAATGATCTTTCAGGGCAGGGCAGGGGAAGGGGAAGGGGAAGGGGAAGGGGAAGGGGAAGGGGAAGGGGAAGGGGAAGGGGAAGGGGAAGGGGCAGGACACAGTAAAACAATTTAGGCCAAGGTTGGACAGGTCAGTGAAGGGAAAGGCAGGGATGGGTAGAGAAGGACACAACAGGATGGTTGTAGGAAAGATGGAAACAGGAAAAAAGGATACAGGAAAAAAAAGAAATTGAAAAAAGGAAACATCTCATATGTGTTAAATTCACATTAAAAATTCATGTCAAAATTAATACTGATCATTATGGTACATGGTGCAGATTCAAATTAATACAATTTAAAACATTTTACATTATGTTGTTCAAGTGGAGTTATTTGTGTTGTTTTTTTGTGGTTTTTTGTGTGGCCTCATTGGGTTTAAAATGTTTTAAAAAAGACTCAAAAGCCTCTGCCACGACCGTGCAATTAATGGATCCAAGTTGATTCCAGACTTTCTTGATGACATTGGTCACAACATCCATATCTCCAAATGCTTTTTAAACTTTTGAATATGTGATTTCGTTAATTGATGCATAATGCTGTATTTAATATAGTTTTTTTATAAACTCACGTGAAATGTGCTAATTATGGTTGTTTTTAAGACTTATTAAAGATTATATAATATGTTTCTTTTTTACCGGTTTCCTTTTTTCCTAGCCCATTTTGTTTCCTTGTTTCCTGTCTCCTTATCTCCGTTTACCAACAGGACAGTGAGAATCAGGGCAGGAAAGGGCATCTTTTACAATTTAGCTAGGTGTGCCATGAAATTGTAAACCAATATCTTGGATAATTTTAATGCCAGAACCAAGCTTAGGGTCCACTGAGAGCAATAAAATCCATATTAAACTGTCAAGTGGATATTAAACTAATTAAAATGCTGTCATTTACCAATAGGCATATCATCATTCAAATGTTCATTGGGGAAAACATTCCAGTATCTTGTCTGTCTTGCTTGTCATAATGTACCCTGCGGTGCATGTATTTGTTGGTGTGCATGCCAAGTGTTATGTTCTGGTTGGGACATCATCATAGTGAGTATAATCATACGAAACAAGGAGTCAAGGGGTCAAGTGCCCCCCCACCCCCATGAGGGAGCAAATCTTGTGTATTCACTGTCCAAAAAACAGGGGTATAACGCAGTGGTAAAGCCCTTGCCTGACATAGTTGGTCTAGGATCGATCTCCTCATCTAGCTATTTCTCATTCCAGCCATGCAGTGCATTGGGCAAAATGAGATGGCCTGAATGCTTTCCACCATGTATTTCCATCATTCTATTCATAATCTTAGTTGTAATCCATGTAAAAGTGTGTGGTGCTTCGTTGGGTACCTAGCTATATCCAGTTTCGGCATTTTCGTTTAATTCAGGCAAAAATCAACCTGAAGCCCAATACGCCAATAATATTGATATAAATGGTGAAGCTGCTATTTATTTCATTTTTTTTATATGGAACTATTTAACATGCTTGCTGTCTGTTGAGATATCTTGATCTCACGCCAAGACCAGAGTACATGTAGTATGCAATGTCTGCTTGGTGATCCCCCTTCCCCGTTTATGTGGGGTCACACACTTAGGCCTACAACCTTTGATATACAGGCCAATGGAACACAGGTTGGATTGAGGGGTTATTGTTTTTTAATGTTTTATTTAACGATGCACTCAATACATTTTATTTATGGTTATATGGACTCAGACATATGGTTAAGGACCACACAGATATTGAGAGAGGAAACCAGCTGTCGCCACTTCATGGGCTACTCTTTTGGATTTGCAGCATGGGATCTTTTATATGCACCATATCACAGACAGGATAGTACATACCATGGCCTTTGTTACACCAGTTGTGGGACACTGGCTGGAACGAGAAATAGCCCAATGGGGGATTCAGGGAAAAAAACAACAATCAGAGAATGGGTCCACCGAGGGTATTTAATCCTATGACCTATAAGCACATTACTCAAGCGCTCCGGCAATTGAGCTAGATTTTGCCCACACTGTGCATGTTAAATACCAAAATCAAATATGCCGCATCAGCAGAATCCATTAAGGATGATCAACTAATAATACCCTGCAGAATCTAACAATATTACACCCAAACCAATTGCAGTGTAATAGTTCTTCAGTCAAAATAATTGCAATCCCCGTAGCATTTAAAACTCCATGCCAATTCTTTGAAAGTGCTATCCATCTAAATTCAAAGATTGAATTTTTTTTCGCCCTTCAGATTTCAGTTTCTGTCAGTATGCTTTGTGCTGACGAAGTGCAAGTCATTTACTCCATCAATCCAAGTTACACGCTCAGACAGTTCCTTCTGATGAATTTCTAATGAAATATGCTGCAAAGGAAGCCCCCTCGGTTGGTATATTGATCACAAAGGCTACCTGGAAAGGCATAGAGTATAGGGGAAATGACAGCAAAGGCAAAAGAAATTTGTTTCAAAAGAAAGACAAGAATTCTGTGAAATTAAATGTCTCGCCTAGAATTCATAAAACAATTTCTGTGCACTGTGATGAACATCCATAAATACAACTATATACCAAGTTTTATTGACCTAGGACTTACAGTTTGTGAGAACTGATGTAATGCAAAACTTTAATGTTAAACTTTAATGGAATAGTTAACGCCATCGCCGTCCAAGAAATATATCTTGAAGGTGAGACAGAAAGGAAAATATGTTTAATGACACCTCAGCATATGCACCATTCTCAAAGACAGCCTTTGACATACTAGTTGTGGTGCACTGGCTGGAATATGAGAAATAGCTAGATGGGTCCACCAACAGAGATCGATCCTAGACCCAACTGCATGCCAGGCAAGTGATTAGCAGATTTGATCTCAGACAATATGTCTGAATTATCAAATGTTTGACATCCAATAGATGATGATTAACAAGGCAATGTGCTCTACACAAAGCAATTTAACTTTACACATTCTTATAGTAAGCTGTTATGAAACACTTACTCTGGGATGGTATTGGGAAGCAAATCCTATTCACAGTCTACTAGTATATTAAAAGCTATGGTATTTGCTGTCCTGTCAGTAAAAAAATACAGATAAAAGATCCCTTTCTCCTAATACAAAACTGAAGCAGGTTTTCTCTGAAGACAGTCAGAATTATCAAATGTTTGACATCCAAGATTAAAACAAGAATTACAAGAATTACATCGAATTAAATGGTTTGCTTGCCATAATCGTTTACTGTGGTGCACTGTAATAAATGTCCATAGGTGCAACTATATACCAAGTTTCACTGACCTAGGACTTACATAGTTTGTGAAAAAATTATTTAAATATGAAACTTTAATGTTGAACTTTAACACAAAAGTTGACACCATCGCCATTACTGCCGGAAAAGTAAAACCTATATCTCACCTTTTTACTTCGATATATAGCTGAGACAAAAATTAATTATGTGTTTCTAATGGTGTTATTAACATAACAAACTTTAACTGTTACATTATACATAACTGCCAATGTGTACTTATTAATGACTACATGTATGGTGCCGGCTTCATAAATAAACATCTAAAACAAGACATATTTTTCATCTTTTATTTTTTCTCTTGGAATGATACAAGTACATTGTACAAGACAATATCCAAATTCAAACAACACGAATAAGAAAACAACTGCACAGACACTCAGGGCCAAATTTACAAAGCCAGTTTACGTCTTAATTACATGCATGTACCTACATAAATTTACAATGCTTAAACACATGCGTCTATGGAAAACATGCTTCGTAAATTCGGCCCTCATTATATACTGACAACATGATAAGTTTTAAAAATGACATATATTACTTTTTGGTAGTCAGTTATGAACACAGCTAATTTAATTAGCATATTTACATTCCAACATAATAATATTGAAACAGTCATTTTGATGTAAAAAAAAAAAAAAATCCATACTTTCATAACAAATGTCAAATTCACAAACAGATTAACACAACACAATTTGTAAATCAAGAACAACACTCACCCAGTCTATATTGCCATAATTATTATTGAGTTAATTCTGTAACTGGCTGCAACATATTATGAATAACTTTCATCCATTTTTGAAATCAGACTATTAAAAAAAAGAACACTGCATTAATTGAGTCATAGACAGTACATAGCAATTTTACAGATGAAAAAAAAAACAAAGGCTGGAAAAATGTTCTCTGTATTCCAGGTGCAATGTTATTAGCATGGACACAGACCACAGTAAATGGATACATACAAAAAAAATCAGTCCTGTGATTATCAACAGCAGTGATTTCATATATAAGCCCTTTTTATGCATCTGTTTTTCACATTTTGGGCCTGTTCTATGTCAAAAAATGTGTGTATGGAAAATGGTCCTTATTATCATCAAGTTTCAACAACCAGACAGAGTTTTCGGGTAGCACTAAAATCTGGAATTCAAAAAAATTCCACAGACTTTTCATGTCTGAAATACTGTTCAATTGCAAAAATAAATAAATAAATAATAATATAAATAATAATAATAATAATAATAATAATAATAACAATAATAATAAATTAAGATAATAATAAAATAAATTAAAGTTAAACATCAACAAGCATACATGTAGTGGAATTCAACTGATAGGTAACACTCGTTCCCCTGATAATTCCATTTTTGTTTAGAGATTCTAGCTTTAGACACGTACATGATTGTATAACTATTTGTTATGGATGAAATATTTAAGATTTCAGAATCACTGCAGCCTTTTGAAACCAGGGAATACGAGACTTGAGTCTTGCAGCAGTGTTCTTCATACACATAAATTGCCAGTTATTTTATATAATCATGCTGAGACTACTTTAATGTGTGTACTAATTACAGGCTTTCAGTGTCTCAGATTTTGGCAGTATTTATGGCTACCAGCTATTAGGGTTTCCACGAGCACTCGAGTACTCGGGCACAGGTCGATTCTCGAGTCCATACACAAGACTCGAGTACCCGTACAAGTGAGACAATGTAGAGCAACTATTTCACAAGTAACTAATCAGCGATACAAATTGCACACTAATTATATGATTATTTGCTAGTTTCTCCTTTTAATCTGACCGTCTGTCTGTCACAATACTGAGTGTATTAACCGGTTTCTAAATGCAATACAATATCATGATTTGGCATTCACGTTTAGTGCTGGAATTAAGATGTATAATGCTATTTTATGTTATTCCTTTAGTCTCATTATCACTATGTAAATGTCGGGTACTAGGGCCTGGGTCGAGTTTGACCCTCGAGTACTCGAGTCCAATATGTTGGCTCGTGGAGGCCCTACCAGCTATCATGTACAGGTGCAACCTGTAACATCTAGCTGTTTCATACAGAACATACATATGAATATCTCAAATATACAGTATTCAAATTAAAGGGGACAAATCAATATCTTAGATATTCTGACAGTTTGTTCTTGTATATTTCACACGCATCCATAAACAGACAGGGGAGGGATGTACCCCAGTGGTAAAGCGTTCGCTTGGTGCGCAGTCGGTCTAGGATCGATCCCCATCAGTGGACCCATTGGACTATTTCTCGTTCCAGTCAGTGCTCCACAACTGGTGTAACAAACGCCATGGTATGTACTATCCTGTCTGTGGGATGGTGAATATAAAAGATCCCTTCCTGCTAATCGAAAAGAGTAGCCCATGAAGTGGCAACGAGTTTCCTCTCTCAATATCTGTGTGGTCCTTAACTAGATGCCTGACGCCATATAACCGTAAATAAAATGTGTTGAGTGTGTCGTTAAATAAAACATTTCCTTCCTTCTGTAAACAGACACACACAAACACATTACTGTATACTCAAACAAGTCCAGCATTCATTTGGCGTGGGTGCAGCTAGCTAATTCTGTGGAATTATTTAGGTATTTGAAAATGCAAGCCCAATTGTTTTGTTTGTGTGTCATTCACATAAATCTAATTTTTCGTAATCTATTTTTCAAAAGCTGATCTGATCTTTAAAAAAAAATTAAAATCTATTCCATGCATGTTTAAATAAAGTCTTCTTTTTTTTAAATTTCAGAACAAATCCAATCTACTTTGTGAAAATTGGTTTTTGGCCAAAAAATTAAATCACATTTTGTTTTTAAATCCTGAAAAAATCACATCCTTGATATAATTTTGGCATCATGCTAAACCTTCCATATAGTTTGCATGCCAAGTAATATTTCTAAAGTGTTCAAGTCATACAGAACATCAAACTTCAAACAATCATGAAAGCTGAATGCAATTATTTAAAGGGAAAAAAAAGGCAACTTAGATCAATGTTCTGTCACGTTCTGCTTTGTAATATATTGCTTGTCATGCCCTGCAACTCTTAAACATATCCTTTTTTTAGAGAACAAACCTAAGCTGGCAAATTATTAGCAACTTAAATTAAGAATTAGTTGGGGTTTTTTTTTATTTATCCAATTTTTGTGATGGAACATGGGTATTTATTTTCTCCAAGTTTTTAATAAAGTCTTCTCAAAAGCCAAACACTGGCATCTAGCAATCTTAATAATTGAAAATCTCTAATTAATTTTTTCTTCTTTTTTTTGGCAGTGAGACGTCTCAACATTAAATATCTGTTTTATATAGTTCCAATGAATATATATTATGAATGAGTTTGTGGTCGTGTACAATAGAAATGCATGTATATAATTATGATTACAAAAACATCATTGATTTCAGTCAGTCACCAAAGGCTTTAATTATGAAAGATTCACAATACTGGAAATATCAATGTTCAAGATTATTAATGCTAATATACTGATGGAAAGAAATAAGGGATCGCGCCAACACAAACAGCAAAGAAAGACTGCAACCAGAAGCCTAATTTATAGAGTCTGGAAGTTAAATTCGTTACTGACGTTGAATCTTACCTTAATGACAATGAATCCCATATTACATTTTTGTACTCTATTCAGACTTTACGACGTTACTGGTGACTGAAATTTGGTCTAAAATATCCAAGTTTTTCCTTATTTCTTCTTCTCGGTATATTTAATTAACAATAAGACTATGTAAATACATTCATTTAAAATAGGAATTACGTGGGATTAAATGTCTTGACTACCATAAACGTTTTTAGTGCTCTGTGATGAACATCAATAGGTGCAACTATAAACCAAGTTTCACTGATCTAGCACTTACAGTTCTGTCAGGAACTGATCTAAATGCGGAACTTTAATGTTAAACTTTAATGCAAACATTGACACCGTTGTCGCTGCTGCTGCAGGAAAATTAATACCTCTATCTAAGTATCTTGTCTTTTTACTCTGTAAATACGAGACAAAAAATGGGCGAGAGAGCATTTGTTTAATAAGACTAACCCCACTGCTTTGTTTAACTTCAGTACTGTAATAGAATTGCTTAAAGGGACAGACCCTAGTTTTTAAACACTATTTTTCAACTGAACCCTAGTTTCAACCCATAACAATGGACACTAAGTTTGGTTAATTACCAAACGTGTAACAGATTTGGTTACAACAGAATCTTTGACGTTGAAATACCCTTAAAAATAGACTAAAACGCGATTCAATAATCATTACTTCTCAGATGCACTTAGAATCTCAGATATTTTTAGAATTTGTATGCTCCTGAATAACGCTATAAAAGGCGAAGTGTAATCGGTCGATATTTAGATTGTTATTTATAGATGAAATGTCACCTGGACATGGGAGTCCGCGCAATGCTGTTAGATCTACTGGTAGACCCAGTAGAGCTAATTTTAATCAGATTGGTATCTAACAGACACGAATGTATTATTCTATTTCTTACATATTCTAAAAAAACAGGTTTAAAGCAAATTTTAACATCTTTTTCAACTAAAAGATATTTACAACCCTTTGCCCTTGTAGCTGACTTATGCATCACGGACCCACGATTGTCAGGTTAACTATATGACACAGGGTAATCGATTTCTCTCGTGTTGTTTTTCATTGGGTATATGACATTGGGTATATGGTCATCACCTAGGAGCAGCCAGTCGTATGTCTTGAAATTGTTAACACATGTATATCATCCATAGACAGAATAGTACATACTATGGTCTTTGTTACACCAGTTATATAGTACTGGCTGGAATGAGAAATAGCCCAATCAGCACAATGACAAGGATCAATCCTAGACCGACCACAGATCAGACGAGTGCTATATCCCTTCCTGATTATATATAAGGGTGTTTCACATATAATAAACATTTTCACACAAAAATTTGATGTTGCAAAGGAAATGTTTACCAATCTGTTTTCCCCAGTTAAAAAGTGCATGTGAACTGGCCTTACAACCGTCTTACCCCCTCCCACCACCCACAGCATGTGGTTTCTACGGCTGTGATATGTTGATAACTGTGAACAAGTCCTAAGTGAGGTTTGTGATTATCCGTGCCTTGTCACGTTGAACACAGAACCGATGTGTCATATAGCGGTGTTTCCTGTGACAGACGCTAACTGCTTCACCATTCAGTGTCAGGAATTGTCACGGAACAACACATTATTTCTCACAACTGCTTCTAGCTCTGCCAACTGCCAATCTGTACTGAAAATAATGTTCATTAATTTCAGAAACAACCTTTAAAGTGACATTTTTGTTGGCCAAGAAGACATCAGCAGACAGATAAATTATTACTTAAAGTTGGACTCCTTCGGTTTTTTATTGTTTAGTTTCTTAAATTGGCACCATATTACAATGCATTTGCAACTGTGTAATACAATAAAAATTGGAGGGGTAGGAGAGGAGTTAAACAAAAGGCAGCAACCTAATATAAAAGCTTGTATACAAACATGTATATTTAGAGCATACCATATCAGTAACCAAATTTGGCTTCTTTTTTTAATATAGAGATCAAAAGGAAGGAAGAAATGTTTTATTTAATGACAGTCAACAGATTAAAAAAAAAAGGTTATATGGCATAAGATACATGTATACGCACCTATACCAAAGTATTTGTTACACTGCAGTATATCAAAGGCCATGGGGTGTACTGTCCTGTCTATGGAAATACATATAAACGATCCAGAGCTGCTCTATAAGTAAGAGCAGTCTATATGACAGAAATAGTTTTCCTATTATTCTCGTTATTGACCAAAATGTTGAAATATCAATGTGTTTGACACCAAATAGCCATATAGTTGAATCCCATTGGCTCGAACCCCATCAGTGCTCGAGTAAGTCTTCGACCTAACCATTTGGTCAACAATGTGTAAGTGTAACTTGGGACTTCATTTTTGATTCGCTCATTGCAGTGTATTCAACCTTTCGAGTTCCGACTCAACAAGATTCTACTGTAGTTTAAAATGAGCTGAGGCGTCGGGAAACATATAAACCTTCCTTACGCTGGTCACACATGCAGTAAGCATGTTAAATTGTTAAAATTTTAAACTGATTAATTTTAAACAAACTCATCTCCAATGACATATCCCAGTCTGCATATAATTTTTGACCAGTTAGTAATAAAACTGAATAATTAAATTTTCTTTGCGTCTATACACTTTACGGCAATCTGATTGGTCCAGAGGTGCTTACTTTTTTTTGTTCATATCTCGATGAACCTAAAAAAAATTAAGCCATGCCTACTACACCCCCCCCCCCCCCCCCCCCCCCCCCCCCCGCCCATGACTCGCACTACTTTTGTGCAACAAGCCGAATTATTCTGGCAATCATATATAGATGTTTTGAAGAAAACACACATGAAGGTACAAAAAATGTATACAATAAATTAATGGAAAATGCTATAGCAGAGTAGACATATGGATCTATACACATTGATTAAAAAAACTACAACAGAAAAACCTCTTTGCTAATCATAACATGAGACTTGGTCGTTGGCCAAAGAAATCATGTAGGAAACTTCATGCCTGTAACTTACTTGTAAGCGATGTTCAACAGCTGTTGGCAAAAATTAAACGGTTCCACCGACAGCATAAATGTTAGACACGTTCCCTTCATTGACTTTCATAAAATATAAACTAAACACGAATAGGACAATTCCTTCCAATATAACTAAATGATCCGTGAAAATGCACAGCAGCTAGAGGAAATGACGTCATTTACAAAAAAATCACCTGATTCAAATAATAATGAATGAACGTTTGCATTCTTACGCAACATAAGTATCAATGAAGTTTATACAAACAATACTACAGGCGTATTTAAAGCTAAACAAAATAAATTCAGTTATGTATTGTTAAAGTATGCATATAAATTTAATTATAAGATTTGACTGCAATTATTTTTTGTTTCATGCAAGTATGAACCGAAAAAACGATGTGCACACTTTTGTATGACCATCTACGCAGGATCATACAGTATGCACATAATGTTTTCGGTTCATACTTGTATGAACCAAAATATAATCGCGGTCAATTCTTAAATGAACGAATGACTGTTTAACAACAGGTAGTAATAAACGACTAATAATAAATAAATAACAACACATTTCAACTGTAGATTGATTTTAGTATTTTTGAAAAAGTTTATAACCTTGAAAATCTCTGCATGAATGAATATCGACATTTTGTATTATTTCTAGCAACCCATGAATGACCATGAATGGCAGCACAGGATTGTCAATAATATGTAATTAGCGACAGCAGATGTTGTTATAGACCAGTTACTAGTTCGAAACTAGGGAAATCTGATATTTATGGGTATAAAATAATTTTGATTGGTGAACATGATACTGATACATGAACAGTGTAATATTTGTTGAATTAGCACAAATTCAATGCAGAATGTTTTGGCTGACATTAAAGAAAAATACTGCTTTCTATAACCTAACAGACTTATAAAAATGAGGCTCATGCATCCATTTTTTCACACTTTAAATAGTTTTTTTTTTTTTTTTTAATTTTGTTCTGTTTTTTTTTTTGCTATTTTTTGTTTTGTTTTTTTTGTTTGTTTGTTTGTTAGTTGTTTGTTTGTTGTTGGGGTTTTTAAGGGAATGGTAGGGTAGGTGTTTTTTTTAAATACAGTGTACATGTATACTAGCTGCAAAGTAAAACAAAAAAAGAATCCGATTGGCCAACAATCCACCAACACAAAATTTTACTTCATTGTGTTAGTATTTTTACCGCCAAATCCGACTACAATATGTTTAGTTCAGTATAAAGCTGCCATCTTTTACATTATTGTTTTTTTTAACACTATTTTCTTTCTGTTAATAAGATGTAAAGCAAAACTATTATAAAAGAACAACTTTTGAAATGTCACATTGCACAAAGCCATTAAAAAAAAATCAATTCTTGTTTTATACGATTATTATAACCACATGAGCTCGCAAACCTGAAGACTAAGTTGATTACTAAACATGTATAACCAACTTTTTTCTTTTTTTTTCTTTTGAATTTACCAGAAAGATCAAAAGCAGACAGCATCCGGATTACAAATGATTTAATTAATACATAACAAATAAACTGTACCAGGAAGGATGTGACTTTGAGATTGTGCCAACCAATTTACACAGCAATCCAGATTATACAGATATATGCTTGTCTGAACAGAAATGAAAGGAAAAGAATATTTTAACGATACCTCAGCACATTTTAAACTACATTTGTGTATGGCTGTCCGGTGTTTGAAAACAGTTACCGCGTATTTCAACACTTATTCAAAATCAGAAATAGAGGAAATATTAAAGTTTCTTTTTGTTTAACGACATAACTAGAGCACAATGATTTATTAATCATCGACTATTGGATGTCAAACATTTGGTAATTTTGGTATATAGTCTTAGAGAAAAACCCCACTACATTGTCTTTTTTCGCAGCAAGTGATCTTTTATATGCACCATCTCACAGACTAGAAATAGAGGAAATCTACTGTTGACACAAAGGCTATACTCCTACCAAAGACAAACTAGGGATGCTCATCTGTATGCACTTTCCCACAGACAAAACAGTACATACCATAATTTTTGGTATATATCAGTTATGGCTGCTGCAGGCTATCATTTTAAGGGCAGGGATTGCGCCAATGCCCCATCTTGTTTGTGATTTGAACTGGTCACAATGCCTCAAGAAACGGAGTTGAAATATTGGTGTATAGGATTTATCATTTAGAGTTGTAGATCAGTTTTACTTTTATTACGATTTGTCCTTGAACTTAAAATATACAAAAATGTGATGGACCCAGTAAGAGACAAGTACATGTATTGCTTTAGTAGTACTCTTAGAATGCTTGTTAATTATTGTTATTTATTTATTTATTTATTGCTTCAGAACACATCTGCTTTTATTATATATCAAGACATGTATACACACACACACACACACACACACACACACACACACAGATACACAAATATTTCATATTGCAACGGACAAAATATAGTGTCTTCAAGATGGATACAGTGATTATAAGGACATACGGCAGCCATCTTGAAAAAACAATGTAAATAATAAATATTAAGTGTCTCCTTTCTGGTTTTCATAAAGTCCGGACTAGTCAGTATTTAATTTTTAGTTAGCATTACAATATTCAAATTTGTTTTCCTGCATAAATTTTTCCAATTATCATTTCCTTTGATGTCACTAATTTGGGAATAACACGATATTTGCTAAGTATTTTCATAAATGTACACACAATCTACTTATGCTGAAGCAATAATTTCTTTAATTATAGCCATGAAAATTTATTTCTGTACACTTATGTACACTGTTTCTCTTGGCAGTAACACTGGGCTGTCATAAATTGCTATTAATGTGTCCGCATTTAGCTTGTAAGACTTTGCAGTTTCTATTAATATATAAATTTGTTATATTTATTTCCCACTCGTGGGTGAAACTGTATGTACCATGGAGCTGACATTCAGCTTAAACCAAATTAAGATCTTCACACTGTTTATGGCCGTTGTTTTCAAGGGACAAAATCAATATACCGTAAAAGCATTTCTTTTGTGCAGAGATCCAATTTTCTCCCGAACCTAACATAATGTGCATCCGTGCACGATGCCGGACTGGTTTTGTTTTCGAAACTCACCAGCCCTGAAAGAACTAACATGGGATGGAGGTTCTTACAATTACACTTCACAGTTATGGTTCCACGTTCCTTTCATCATCGAAACATATTTACCCAATAAAAATGACAAACTGTGAGCATATAACCAAGTCATCTTCCTGTATAAGAGGTTCCAAGAGATATTTGTGAAAAAGAAGCAGTTACATGACTACAGTATTAGTTAAGTTATGCATGAATATCTCTCCGTATAATCTAAGAATTTATTTAATGGTGTACCGGTATATAATATACAGGAAAGGTGGAATCAGTTCAGATGGTAGAGCACTCACCAGAGGTGCTAGGGTTCTAGGATAAAAGCTCCTTGGTGGACCCATTTATGTTTCCGCGCACCCCCCCCCCCCCCCCCCCCCCCATCCCAACTAGTGCCCTAAGACAGTTTATCAAAAAACAAATCTATATTATGTGCTGTTCTGTCTGTGGAAAATGCATATAAAATACACTTTGCTGCTAATGGAAAAAGGTAGAGGGTCTCATGCAGAAGACAACATGTCAGGATTATCAAATGCTAGGCATCTAGTAATTAATCAATGTGTTTCAATGGAAAAAAAGGAAATGTTTTATTTAACAACGTACTCAACACATTTTATTTACGGTTATATAGCGTCAGGCATATGGTTACGGACCACAACGATATTGTGAAAGAAAAACCGCTGTCGCCACTTCATGGGCTACTCTTTTCGATTAGCAGCTAGGGATCTTTTATATGCACCATCCCAAAGACAGGATAGTACATACCACAGCCTTTGTTACACCAGTTATGGAGCACTGGCTGTGTGCTTCAATGGTGTCATTAAATAAAACAAACTATCTATATACACAGGGCTTGAATTTAACAATGGCAACTGCTGTAGTTGTCATGTGAATTGCTGTCGGTCATGAGACTGAATGATGGCAGTATTTTGCCGATGGATACAAATTATTACCGTTAGCTGAAGGGACTAATTTTGGTTTTTATATTTGTTGTAAAAATTGGCACTGGTAAGCATTTTGCCTATGGCAAAAACATTTCAAAATTGCCGTTGCTATAAATTCTTAAGTTCGAGCCCTGTAGATACATGTAGGACTGTAAAAAATAATGTAATCATGAAAATACCCTCTACATAGTTCAAAAGGCAACAAATCAACGGGTTGAAAATACTGCAACGGAAATGAATTGAAATAACTGGAAAGAAATATTTGCATTCTAAGAAGAAGAAAAAAAATCAGTTGTATTCAAGAGAACCTTCTAAAATATTCTGTCTCCATGTATCATATTGAGAACAAAAGAATCAACACTACTTTTAAAACAAAATAGACCAAAAACCCAAACCGCATTATCTCCTATAACATTGACAACAAGTCCAATATTTCCTTGTATGGTTCTAAACTGCAACAGGAAAAACAATAGATGCCATGCAGCATGGATCAATATCAAATATGTTTCAAGTTATCTGATCTGTTTTGTGAAAACATCAATATTCATTAAAACAGCATTGAAGATACGTTGTGTATGGCATCTACAAATAACACATCAGTTTCTATATTTTTTTACAGTTTCACTGAAAAAACCACCAAATCTCTTGTAATGTGTAAATGATCTTTCTCCAGTCATGGCCACAGACTGCAGTGCTGTAAGATCAGACCACATATCTAACTCATGTCAAAGACAGCAGTGCTGTAAGATCAGGCCACATATCTAACTCAGGCCACAGACTGCAGTGCTGTAAGATCAGGTCACGTATCTAACTCAGGCCACAGACTGCAGTGCTGTAAGATCAGGCCACATATCTAACTGCAGCCACTGACTGCAGTGCTGTAAGAACAGGCCACAGACTGCAGTGCTGTAAGATCAGGCCACATATCTAACTCAGGCCACAGACAGCAGTGCTGTAAGATCAGGCCACATATCTAACTCAGGCCACAGACTGCAGTGCTGTAAGATCAGGCCACATATCTAACTCAGGCCACAGACTGCAGTGCTGTAAGATCAGGCCACATATCTAACTGCAGCCACTGACTGCAGTGCTGTAAGATCAGGCCACAGACTGCAGTGCTGTAAGATCAGGCCACATATCTAACTCAGGCCACAGACAGCAGTGCTGTAAGATCAGGCCACATATCTAACTCAGGCCACAGACTGCAGTGCTGTAAGATCAGGCCACATACCTAACTTAAAGGGATTGCATGTCCCGAGTTTGCAGTCATTGTAGCATATTAATGATTACTTGAGCTTTTTTAATGACTAAATATGCATATTAAATACCTTTTATTGTTTGGAGAATCAATTTCTTTATTTTCAATCTGTTTCTCATTATCCTAATGATTGTTGTTGCTCAAATAGGATTTTGCTCCCAATAATTTCACATGTACAAAGAAATGTATATTAAAAAATGAAATGAAGTTTGAACTATTTACAAATATTAATTTGATCAGAAACACATTTAATACACAGACAATGATATTCGAATTAAGAAAACAAATCCCCCCACCCCCACCCGTTATAATGGCCCCATTATAGTCAATAACATTTTAATAATGTCAGTCTCCTTACAAACAACTATTTTAATGCCAATTTTGAAGCAGATTTTTAAGAATGATTTTTCTTTTTTCTTGCTTTAACTCTCTTCTTTTTATAATCATTATGTTTATTAGATCACATATTTCAAGGTCAAAGAGAGCCAAACACATATTTATTGTCATTTGCCATTCTAAATGACAAAAACATAAAAGACACTGTCCACCCCCACCCCCCCACCCTGAAGTATATACCTTTTTTGTTTGCATAAAATTAATTTAGAGCTACCAGTACTACAAACACCAGGATCACCAGAACGTTGTAAGATGCATATATTTCATTTCAACTTATTTTAGTGCATATATCCAATTAAGGTTCAAGCACGCTGTCCTGGTAGCACACCTCAGCTATCTGGGCTATCTGTCCAGAACAGTGGGTTAGTAGTTAGTGAGAAAGAAGAGGATGTAGTGGTCTTACACCTACCCATTGAGTCATTCAAACTCGCTCTGGGTGGGAGCTGGGACCGGACTGCAAATCCAGTACCTACCAGCCTAATGGCTTAACCACGATACCACTGAGGCCGGTGTAAGCTGCGTAACAGCCTAAACTACTTTACACTGGTCTGACAACTAGGGTCAGCAGCTTTAATATAATATTATTGAAAATTGTATTTCTGCGTAAGACAGAGTCTAAAGGATGTTTAGACAATGTCAGTGTTATGACTGGTCCCATGAATCAAGTGTCAGTGCATTATCCATAGGAGGACTGCCACTTCCAATACATCATAAGTGAAGGAAAACAAAAAGGTTTAATTTTCCATCAATGTCAGATTTGTAAACAATTTTATTCATATTACCATTATGTGGAAATGTATTTCAGATTTTTTAGTTTTTTTAACACATTCATTGTTACATGTAATTGTGGCAAATTCCGAATTACATTACTCAACATAATTTACAAGAGTATTAGAAAAGTCTTTTAACAATACAAATTGTTTAATCTACATTAAACGATCTCAGTCATTTTGTGCCGTGAAGTGTATAATATGATGTATCGAGTTAACATTCATAATTCATCCATCCATTGATAAACCCATCGATTCCAATTCACTTTACTATATCTATCTTTTTACGGTTAAATCTCTCACACATTACTGATCAAGGTTAATTGCCTTCACACCACATTATGCTTAACCAATATACCTAAACCGGTATTCTCGCGGTACGTTTTATGAAGTATAATGACTTGTAGTAGCCATTCGAATTGTATCATGTGGAAATATTGCTACATCATAAAATTCTATGAAGTCACATTGATTTGTTAATCATTGGCTATTGGATGTCAAACATTTGGTAGTTTTAACATATAGTCTTACAAAGGAAAACCCTTTACATTTTTCCATTAGTAGCAAGGGATCTTTTATATGCACCATCCCACAGACAGGATGGCACATACCACAGCCTTTGATACACCATTCGTGGTGCACTGGCTGGAAAGACAAATAGCTCAATGAGCCCACCGACGGGGATCGATCACAAACTGACCGCTCATCAAGCGAGTGCTTTACCACTGGGCTACATCCCGCCCCAGAGAGATCTTGATAAGGCTTTTCAAGTGCTGCATTCGATGCTCCACTATATAAACAAAATTAATAATAAGGTAAAATTCTTGCAACCCCTGCAATTGCCCATGGCAATCGGCAATGCAGTGGTGATTGCTATGGGATTTTGAATCCTCCACAGTACATTTTTTTTGCTGTGGACTATATATATTTTTCTTTTTCATGACAGGTATTTTTGCAGTGGATATTTTCTTAATTGAAGGGGTTGAACATATGTGTTCCGAAAAGCAAACAAGAATACCAAGGTCTATGCTTATAAAACTTCAAAGTTCTAATTTTAGACTTCAGCAAAGTTTTCCGACTTTTAACTATATGCTGCTTATATTAAAGCCACTAGTCTAGACTTCAAAGTTTCATAAGCATGGGGCATGATGTGAAATTAGCTTCTCCGGACTAGCTGTATCTCAACAATAAGCCAGGTAATTTATAAATGGCCTATCGCATAGGCTTGGCTGCACATACCATGAACTTTATTAAACCAGTTGTCTGCAGAGACAGGCTGGGGCTGGAAATAACTCTGAGTAATTGAACTGAAAAAGTGTTTTCCAGAACATGTACAATGAGACAGTGTCGGACAATCTGTGGAAATAGAATTTCCGGCACGATATTTCAGAACGGTTCAACTGATCATGACTCGTCCAGTCTGACCAAAACTGACATTTTCTCACACACACAAAACACTGATGGAGTTACTAAATGGGTTGCTATTTTTATACCACCTGCAGAAAATAGATGACACAAAAAGACTTTATGTGATTACCTTTAAGTTTAACATACAGCAAGACGTGCATGTAGTTCTATAATAAACAGAATGTTTCACTAGTCCACTAGACAAGTAGATCTAGATATCAAGTTGTCTGGCCATATTTTCACTTAACTGCATGTGGCCGAGCACTCGGTGAACAATTTGACTGGTACCATCATCTTCTATCATATTACATTCATCTAACATTAGGCACAAAAACCAGCCTAGTGTGTAACTGCCATAGCTCAGCTTTCTGAACAGGTCACTTGGTTTGTTTTATTCAAGTACAAGAACAATGTTTTTGATTGCTCAAAATGAAACTGCATTGAACATTTTTACATGTCCACTGGACAACCAATGAGGTACATTTTGCTTGTCCTAGCAGCATTTCCACTTGTCATGACAAACAAGACAAGTGTTTACTTTCAATGCTGGTGTAGATGTATACTGTGTACCAGAGCTTCTAGAAAACATTTTTTAATCTACTAGCCATGGGATCAGTGATTTAAAACATTTACTAGCCACGATTAAATATTCACTAGTCCTACTTTACTTTAAGTTACCGGTAATACAATTTTACTAAATAATAGTAATAATCAGATATGTCACCTAAAGAGCTTAAAAACACTAACATTGGAGGTTGGGGTGGGGTTAGGATATTCATATTTACAAAATAGACTTAACTGCAATGTTTTTCACTATCTATCAGGCATGGCAATAGTAGTTATTTATTAGCACAACATTGAATATCGCTAGCCATGGGAGTGGAGCTACCATAATCTAGAAGCTCTGGTGCACTGAAAACCAGAATTGGTTATGGCCAAACTGACCAAAGTCTTGTTTTTTTTTAACAGGTTTTAACTTTTAAACATTCTGAAAGGAATTTTTTTTTTTTGGGGGGGGGGGGGGGGGGGGGGGGATTAAATATCAGTCTGTATGTTTTTTGTGTGTTTTTTTTTTGTTTTTTTGTCTTTGTTAATAAATACTAACACAAATTAAATTATTAGTGAAAAGAACTAACTTATAACCATGATTATCAATATAAACTAGCATTCTGAAAGAACTAACTTATAACCATGATTATCAGTATAAACTAGCATTCTGAAAGTACTGCTAAAGCAATATATGTTCCCTAACTGGCCGCAACATTTCATTTCAACTTATTTTCATGCTTATATCCAATTAAGGTTCAAGCACGCTGTCTTGGGCACACACCTCAGATATCTGAGCTGTCTGTCCAGGAAAGTGGATTACATGTAGTTGTTAGTGGTGACCCCCATTTTTTTTTCTGTTTCTCTCCAAAGTTCAAGGGCTTAACTCAGTCAAATAGGAGCAAACCCCCATGAAAGTCAAATTTGATTTGAACTATATGATAAAGGTATACACACAATGTTTGCTCAATATCTTGAGGCACTGCAGAATAAATGTCTGGTAAACTGTATGTGGGACAGACAGACTGATGGACATAAAAGTCTCCACCCCTGGATGGATCGGTAGGAGAATTTTTTTTTTTAAAAGAGAGTCATAATCTTGAAAATATTAAGCAATTCTGTTGATAATATCCCCTCCACTCCCCATGTCTACCTCATAACATTTTATATAATGCACTCCATGATATCTATTCCCCCTAGAGCATTACATATCTGATATAAGACACCATATTGCACGTCTGATTACCATGCTACAGGTATATGTGCCATCTGACACAATATTGGATATGTGTGTAATTAATCAAGATGCAGGAGAAAATTACATCATCTGAAAAGTCACCATGCAGAGTGAAGAATGGAAATGCTGGCAATATGAGTACAGCAACTGATGACAACTCACTTCCTTATTAACTGCACACAAAGTAATTAAAGGAACTGTTTTGAGTTTGGAAAGGAAAGAAAGCAAATGTTTTATTTAACAACGCACTCAACACATTTTATATATTTTACAGTTATATGGTGTCGGACATATGGTTAAGGACCACACAGATATTGAGAGAAAACCAGCTGTCGTCACTTCAGGGTCTACTCTTTTTGATTAGCAACAAGGGATCTTTTATATGCACCATCCCAAAGACAGCATAGCATATACCATGGCCTTTGTTGTACCAGTCGTGGTACACTGATTGGAGCGAGAAATAGCACAATAGGCCCACTGGCGGGGATCGATCCCAAACCAACTGCTCATCAAGCGAGTGCTTTACCACTGGGCTACGTCTCGCCCCGTTGTGAGTTTGCTGCCAATGTAACATGTTTATAACTAACGGAACCTTTTTGATGACTAAAATTATACATTAAAGATGTTTAGTTGCTTAGAATGTCTGTACAAGGTGTTTGGTAATTGTTGTCCCACTTTGTTTGTTTTTATTTAACGACACCACTAGAACACATTAATTTATTTATCATCGGATATTGGATGTCAAACATTTTGTAATTTCAACATATAGTCTTAGAGTTGAAATCTGCTACATGTTTTGCATTACAGCAAGGGATCTTTGACATATGCACCATCCCACACAGGATAGCACATACCATGGTCTTTGATATATCAGTCATAGTGCACTGGCTGGAACGTGAAATAGCCCAATGGCCCCACAGACAGGGATCGATCCTAGACCGACCTCGCATCAGGCAAGTGCTTTACCACTGGGCTCATTGTCCGAATGTTTGTAGTAACCTGAACTGACAACAGATTTTCAAAGCCATCTTACAATGACATAAAACTGTTGTAAGCTATGACATAAAAATGACACGTCATAGCCAATGCCGGTTTTATGACATCTTAGCTCTAAGATAGCTCCGAAAATATGGGTCCTGGATTTTACCTCCTAATAATTTTGTATGTATGAAAAAATATATATCACGTAAGAAAATGAAGAATGATTGCAACAAACATTAACACACAACCATGAACACATTGGTTGTACAGACACTGGTATTCTAAACAAGAAAATGTATTTAATATGTTAGTTTGCTCACCCAAAAGGCTCTGTTAGTCAGAAATATCTTACAATGGCAGCAAACACAGGTCAGTCCCTTTAACCATTGTTTAGAAACAAACCAGTCAAACATTCACAATAAACAGTACGATTCTTCCAACAGATTTTCATTTGGTTAATTAACATGATGGATACCACCTAAAAAAATAATTTTTGAAAAAGAATTATCACTGGCATTATAGGCTGATGTGAAACACAAATTTCATGTTCCAAGTCTGTAAACATTTGTGAAAATTATTCCATGGTTAATATGTAATTCATACACCTTTCTGTTGGTCTGAACTATTTGTTTATTGGTAATCTGTCTTTGACCAAATTAACGGAAGGGAAACATAATAGCTAGTGGTAAAGTGATCCTCTGACGCGTGATCAATCTAGGGTCAATTCCTGTTGGTGGGATCATTGGGCTATTTTTCAATCCAGCCAATGCTCCACAACTGCATGTATATAGATAATAACTAGTTACTGACATTGGATATCTGCTTTATCCTGTGATGGTAAGAATGGGAAATTCTGTGACGCTCCACTGAGCAGAATTTCTCATTCGGCCTGAACAGGACAAAGTAGATATCTGACGCCATGAACTAGTTATTATCTTTATCCTGCAGACCATAAAAATTAAGGGGAAAAGCTATTATTTCTGTTATTTTAGCCACATTGTATGATGAACTAGAGGTCAAAGTGGCCATTTTGTTATGTAACTATGCGTGTAACAATACATGAAGGATGTCAAAAGTCATATCCTGCTACTATACGGATATGACTTTGCTTTATCCGTCATCATATTCTGTCAAAAGAAACAGTGGTTGCAGGATAAAATACCATATGTATCCTGTATGTAGGATGGTGGATATTTAAATAATCCCTTGCTGTTAATTAAAAAGAATAGCCCATGCTGTGACAGCAGCGGTTATCCTCTCTCACTGTAAGAATATTTTATATGTACTTTCTGACAAACAAGATAGGACATACCACATCTTTGATACACTAGTTGTGGGGTACTGGTTGAGGAGGAGGGGGGGGGGGGGGAGTCAATCAGAGAATTTTTTTTAATAAAAACAAAAACTAATACATTCAAACTAAACAATTTTAAATAAAATAAAGAAATTTAAATTAATATTTGTGGTATGTGCTATCCTGTAAATATAAAAGATCCCTTGTTAGTAATGAAAACATGTAGCAGGTTTACATCAAAATGACCAAATATCTGACATCCAATAGCTGATGATTAATAAATTAATGTGCTCTAGTGGTGTCGTTAAACAAAACAAACAAACTTTAAATTAATATTTGTGTTTCTTTTGTTTATGTAATCTGTGACCAGAGCAGGATGAACCAGCCTTGACCTTGGCCGTGACCATGGCCTCTAGTAAACAAAACGAGTTTATAAAGCTACACCAACACACGGAAATGATTATTGATTATGCTATATACACAAGAGATGATTGGATAAGAAATGCTTTTCACACACCGATAATATTATTGATACTCTGGACTGACAGCTACATGTATGCCTAATAATTTGACCAAGGTTGTATTATGTTTAAGTCAGATGTTGTGTTTCTCATCATAAAACATATACATAGAGGATTCGTCACGAGTATTTTTTAATATGGAAAATATCAACCGAGTCTATGTTAATCGGTATTTGTCGAGGCTATGCCAAGACAAATACCGATTAACTAGACGAGGTTAATATTTTACATATTAAAAAACACGAGTAGCGAATTCTATTTATCCTATAACACTTCTAAAATAACATTTTAATTAAATGTTTAGTAAATCACAGTACTAAAGTCGCAGCCATCGGTAATATGACGTCATCACGATTAGCACAAATTAGTTTGACGTCACACGTTTTAAACAAATCTTTGAAAACGTTACGCTCATGTACACGGGTCTTGTTGGCTTGTAAAGCAAATGACCCATCCACAGCAACACATTACCTAGAGATCTTGCAAATTTGCATACCATTATTAACCGGGTTAATAAAGTAAATTATCACATGGGTTTATGACATGGATATCATGGGTAAGTTATAGGATAAATGTATATATGTATGTATATATGTATATATATATATATATATATATATATATATATGCTTGGAAATCTGAATATCTCAATATTGCTGCCGATTGGGTATACAATGAGTATAGACTAAATGAATGTATATTTAACAACACCCTAGATGAATGGATATAGATTCATTGAACAGAAATACTTCAAACAGAATTTTTTACATGCACATTGGTTTACTAAGTATTGAGTTTTCGGTAGGAAGAACAATGACACTGCTCTGATCAGTGTCTTGACATAATATGATACTTCTAACAATGGATGACAACTGGTCATCCAAAGTAGTTTTTTTCTCTTCCCAAATAGAGAGATATAAATTTAAAGTTTGCTTTCTTTAATGACACCAATAGTTCGCATTGATTAATTAATTAATCATTGGCTATAGGATGTCAAATATTTGGTGATTCAGATACTGTCCTCAGAGGAAATCCTCTACATTTTTTCCATTAACAAGAGACCTTTTATACATATACTTTCCCACAGTCAACAGCATATTAATATACACCACAGGCTTTCATATTGCAATCATCAAACGAGCACTTTACCGACTGAACTAAATCCTGCTCGGCGTTTTAACATGAAACACACACATAAAAGCTTCTATCAATTAATGTTTAAAAAATCTGGATGGGAAACAAATCATCCATTCTTGGAAGGAAAAAAAATGTTCAACATCCTAAAAAAAAAAGAGTATATATTTTTACCATTTTAATATTTAGCCAAATTAACAGAAATCTGATATAAAGAAATTATAGCTGTATGTTTTGAAAACAAATGATACAAAAATTATAATATTAATAATCTTGAGCAAATGAAACACAAACATTTATCTTCAAACATTTCAGTGAGAAATTATTTTGCATTGGTGTAACGTACAATATTATTGGATGATTTAGCGCTTACAAACCAATGACTTTGACGGTACTATGGTAAATATGATGTCAACATAATTTGGCAAACATACACAATGAAGTCACATAATTTAAAGCATTTTTGTTTAATAATCCATCTGTTTTTATTGTGAAATTTGTAATAAAATGTTGAGTATAATTCATTACATATTCTTTTTAAAAAATAAACAAAACTTTGAAATTAAAAAAAAAAAATATCTGTGAACTTGAATAAAATATTAAGTTTTTCCAGAGTGGTTTATATTATTTCTGTGTATGGATATCGAAAATAAATGATTATAGCTATTAGAGAGTTAAAAAGGTAGCTGAGGTAATAAATAGAATAAACTCTGTACCAATTAATACCAAATTTAAGTCTGTCATGAAATAATTTTGATGTCATTCACTAAACATTGTGACAGGTAAAAATTATTTCACCTGGGACATAAATTTGATATTAACTGGTAACTCGTTTATCCTCTATTTATACCATGGAGATCTGTGTATTATAATTCATATACAAGTAGATACATATGTAGTTGCATATAAATATACTGGTACTTAATTTCCGAACCTTCAAATTTGACAGTCTGCCATATTGTTGATTACTATTTGTCGACAGTGTTACAGTAACAAGTACATTAGAGACTGTAATTACTGTGTTGCTTGTTTGGTGCCAAATGATGTACAAACACAGGAGGATTACCGGTACTTCCTGACTGTCCTGTTCAAAGTGCAGTAATGAGTGTTAAACAGTATGTAATTATAGAACCATCGTATGTGTAAGCAGTGTATGATTGATTCTGAAGCCTGTTACATTACCAACTGTGACTGCATGGTCGTAAATTCTGATGCCAAAATTAACATTCTGCAATGCAGGTATCTATAGTCCGTCCCACATGGAACACATTTTTTTATACTATGAAATTTACTACAAGTTGTATATTTCTGAACCAAATGATTTCTAAATTGCATACAAAAATTGTATTTTTTTGTTATATTTCCAAAACACTTAACTTTTTTTTGTCTTACGTCAAACCAAACTGAAGTTATTTACAAAAAAATATTTTTATAAAATGATGGGACGGACTATAGTTTTGAAACATTCCAGAAATATGTTCAAAGCAATAAGTTAATATGACACATTCTATGCAACTCAACACAATTTTTTATTTTTTTTTATTTTAAATCTGTAATTATGGTATCAATATACAAGTAATGAGTATATGACTAATTCTGAAATTACATTAACAACTGTGCTTGCATGGTCATACAATTCGATGCCAAATTGTTTTTAAAATATAGATTTTGAAATATGTATATAATTTTATAAAAATCAAGTAATAAATTCATGCTTTAGATATGTTTTCTTTGAAGTCACTGTATGACCTTTACTGTTTCGAATAACATTCAGTTTCAATGATTTAGAAACATATTGATTTGTGATGCACAAGTTAACTGCAAACAGGTTTTAGTTGGAAAAGGTGTTTAAATTTACTTTAAAACTGTTTTTAGGGTATGTACTACATTCGTGTCCATTATATACCATTTGTCATACAACTCATTTTAAAATGCATCCAACTCACTTTCGCTTGTTAAATACGTTTTAAAACAACTCGTAACATAAATGGAATCTAACAACCACTCACGTAGTATTCTCTGTGTACGTACACTACTAGTGATGATTATTTATGGTAAACAATTTTCTTGTCATTTAATTAATGTCCCATGCTTGAACAGCAAAGTCAGTGTCAAAGAACCTCTAGTGATGCACTTTCTATTGTGTCCACATAATATTGAGTCATTTACTTTTAAAAAAACCTAAAATCCATTCTATTCTTAAGTGCTTTAAATGAGTTTCCAAATTGCCTGTGGATGCCTGCACGGACTTAGAATATTCAATTTTAAATTGGGAGTCATTTAGCTTAGCAATAATAAAAATCCATTTCGACTCGTCTGTGGGATTACATAGTCTGCTAGGGCATGAGTCACAAACTGCAAACATTCAGTGACATTTAGAATGATCAATGACATTTAAGAGAAGGATGATGATGAAAGTGTTAGAACGATTATAATTATTAATGGGATGGAATGATTGCAAGGAAATGAGTTTTAAGCAGATGTATTCTTGTTTATTTTTATTTTTTTTATGTTATTGTAGACATCCCAAATTATCTGCATACGCACCAGCTGTAAAGTGTAACAACTACTGATATCTATATCTTACACATACATTATACAAATATATATGAAGAATTCTTTTACAAAAGCCATTTCCAAATTTTGGAGTTAATAGTAAAAGTATACAGACATTAAAGGGACATACCCTAGTTTCAAGCCGTGAAAATTAACACTAAGTTTAGTTGATTTACAAAGCTGTAACACATTTGGATAAAGTTACAATTGGGTGAAACATGAGTCTGTGATTTTGAAATGGTGAAATACCCTCTAAAAATAGAATAAAACTCGACCCCATAACTGTTACTTTTCAGACGCACGTGCATTTTTAAAAATATGAGAAATGCATTTTGTGAACACCAGGATGACAAAAAACACTTCAAATGTGTGGAAATGGATAATCTAAACAATAAAATCTAAGTAAAGTATGATTTCAGTTATCAAAAACGGCTCTAATAGTAAAAAATATGCCTTAGTGTATAAAAACTAGGGTATGTCCCTTTAATACAACTCAGCAATACGACAATAAAGTTTTCGTCAAAATGCAATCTATGCCCATTAAACAGAATCTTAAATCTGTACTTTATGCGATATACACAAGAAAGGTTGCAGGAAAATCATGTTTTTCCTAAAATGACAAAAATGGGCTCTTCACATTATACATTGATGTATACAAAGGTCACCTACTTAAACAAACCACATATTTTGCAGACCCTTATAGACAAGTTTCAAGTTTGACTAGCAATAAACAACGTTCAGTTACCTTCTCATTTCAAACGTGTAAATATATTGCAAGATTTAAAAAAAAATAAAAAATTGCTTAATCTACATTATAAAAATATTTTTCCAAGGTAAATAAAAAAATAAAATGAAATACAGTTTTGCACAGTATTCCACTGGTTTCTAAGAAAAAAATCTGACATGCATACATACATTTGTTATCTGAAAAAAATACCCTACTAGATGTATGTAACATCAACATATTTTATTGTTAATCTGATATGCACGTGTATCCATGCAATACTTAATGAAGTGTATTTCTAGAATCATCACTGTCAATGAATGACATTTTCAGAATTACATTCTCTTAAGGTGACTGTCTGTAGTTTGCCGTCACTGGGCCCCATTTTATGAAGCAATCTTAACGCTAAGGCCAAAGAAAATAAATTTCTTCTCTGGTCAGCATGCGCATCGATTTTGACCCTCGTGCATCAATTTTTTTTTCTTCCACGGTATGACGTTGATTTTTGTAGGAGTAACCTGTGGGTTGTACAGAACTCCCTGTGCTTCTGTTTAGGAAAATAATTAGGCTACCAAGGCAAAGGAGAGGGCACTGTAGCCTTTGAAGATGGACCATGGTAAATGAGGAGGACATTAAAAAACTAAATATATCCATCTTTTCTGTCCAATCCATGTTTAATACAAAGTTTTAATAAACGCATCAATTCTGGAACTTTGGTCTGACTAGAGACGAATTTGTTAGTTTTTTGGCCAAAGATCACCCTACGTGCATAACTATTTGATGCAGTTACAATGATCTTAACACCATGATCGGTTTTGTGAAATGGAGCCCTGGAGGTTACTTCTGTCTAACAGAGTCTTTTTAATAAAGAAAATTACATATAAAATATATTTTCTTGCTTACAGTGTTAATGTCTGCATATCCAATGTGCTTCTGGTCATCTTGATATTTGTAGAACCCCAAAATTTATTTTACCTCCCCAAAAATTCACATGCCATGGCTTTTGATATAAATATATAATTATATATATATATATATATATATATATATATGTATATATATATAATTATATACATGTGTATACTAGTCATAGGGCACTGGTTGGGATGGGAAAATTCCCAATGACCCAAGACCTCAAGTGAGCACTCTACCCCTTTAAACCGAACACCCTTGTGACCAAGTAAAATGTCCGGTATTAAGAGGTATCCTGTTTAGAGAGGTTAAGTTCTGTACAGATTTTTTAAAAAGGACCGTGAAAAATGTCCGGTTATGAGGGAATTTCACATTATAGAGGATCCAGTTTTGTGAGGTTTTACTGTGTATGTAATTTTAGTTTAAAAGGCTCTATTACATTTAAAAATCTTAAAAAATGATTGCTAATTCATGACAGCCTTTTTAAACAGTTTTTTGTTTTAACCCTCTCACCCTTAGATTTCTTCATGACTTCACAGGCATGAAAGGGTTATTGGTAACATATACTGACCTAGCTTCAGTACAAATTTACAAATGTACATAATGATCCATATTTACATAATGTTGGACACTTAAATTGCTTATCATGTACATGTTAAATAATGCATTTATTCCAGGCCTCCACAAACTGTATAGGTAAAATCATTTTGTTGATGATTCATCACATAATATGTAGTTTTATAGAGCATAACCAATTCAGCATTCAATCACAATTTCCTGAATAACCTGTTCTAGCAATAATTATTTTTATTTTGTTATTAAAAAAAAAAAGAGAAAAAAAAAAGGAGAAAAGATTATGAAAAAGAAAATTGGTTATGCATTTTTGTGTAGCATAATCCCTTTACAGGTTTAAGTCTATGGGATGGTGCATATAAAAGATCCCTTGCTATAGTAATGAAAAAAAGTAGCAGGTTTCTTCATTAACTCAAAATTATCAAATGTTTCACATCCAATAGCTGATGATTAATAAATCAAAGTGCTCTAGTGGTGTCAAACAAAAGCCCCCAAAAACGTTAACTTTTAACTTTACAGGTTTAGTTAATTTTTAATTCGTGGAGGCCTGTATTCCACAGAATGTTTTATCCACCGACACAATTACAAAAATTGTAAAAATTATCTTTAAACTTGACTTGTGCTGGTACTGCCGTGGTCCTGATTCGCCTCAGTATCCACGGCAAGTTCCTTCTTGCACGACAGTCTCCACTTTATGTTCCTCCACAACTGATTCACCGCCTTGTGGACGATGCTGTCCATGCATATTATAATCTGCGGGTAAATGATCGTCTGAATGGCTGACAGCGCCATTGTGCACGTGGAAATGTTGATGTAGGCGTTCGTTATTAAATGGTAGCGCAACACCTCAGTCAAAAACAGGGGCAGCATGCACAGGCAGAAGGCCGTGGAGAAAAGACACGAGAGTTTGACGAATGCTTCGTCGTGATCCGTGACCGACTGGTCGCGTTCCGAGCTGTGAACGCTTTCCTTGTCGTCGTCGTCATGGTGCATTTCTTCCGTCAGATTTGGTAGTTTGAACGTCAGAATCGGCTTCTCCGATTCGTCGTCGTCATCGTTGTCCGTTACTTCATCCTCCTTCTCCTGTCCCTCGTCATCGGACACCGTGATTACAGGCAGCACGGGCCGGGTTTCATTTTTGAAATCACACTTCTGTGTCCTCTCGTCGAGCTTCAAGATCGGGGCTATCAACGGAGCCCGTACGATCGGGTTGGGCGATTCCTTCTTCGAGACGTCAGTGTCTGACTGAAAGGGAGCCTTCCCGCTGAATATTTTAGGATTTTCTAATTGCGCTTGCAGAGCAGAGATATCAACAGAAAATTTCCTAATGTATGTGTATTTTTTAGCTTTCTCCGCAGGGTCCATGAGGTTTGTGCTGGAATCACCAATCTGACAAATGGTGTGTCGCCTTCGACCCAAGATGTGAGCCATGTTTACACCAAGCATGTTCTTATTTTTGGAAGGGTTGGGAAGTTCTCCCACAGTGGATGAGTTATCTCCCCTGTTTGCCTCTCCATCCGTGTTGATGGTGAGAAGCGGGAGCGGGGAGCCTCCTTGTGCTGAAGGTGTTTCTGATTCATCATCCGTGACATCCGTTTCAGCAATAAGAACCTGAGGAATGGTATTTTTCGATTCACTGTTGCTATGAAAGCCATCGTCGTGGTTTTTCTGCTTTGCCACGGCAATAGTGATGACGACCGTCATCATGACCAAGACGGCCAGCATCATTAATCCGATCATGATGGCTTTGAAACAGAAGGATATCTTGTTCATCACTGGAAAGTAGTCTTGGAAATTCCCCTCGTAGATGGTGACGGTGGACACATACACAGACACGGCGACGAGACCGAGAAACAGAGACACGAAACAGCCAATCGTCGGCCACACCTTCTTACACTTCTTACCAAACTTACCATACAGACACAGGATCTTCTTCGCAGACACGAGAATAACGGTGGACGAAATGACCATGATGAGAAACACGTAGATTCCGTGCGTCATCACCTTGTAGTCCTGGGTGACGTTCTCGTTGGTGTGGTGGTAGTACAGTAGGTGGACGATCTCCAGAGGGGCCCACAGCAGGTCGAATGCCAGACACGCTGCAAGCAAGGTCAAAACAATGGCGTAACTCTGCTTCTCTATCACCTTTCCTGTCACAATGGTGAACATGACCGCCAGGCTCCCCCCACCGCCAGCCAGGGCTGACAACAGGAGGGTGGTTGCAGAGAGCACCACGGAGTAGGCTTGTAGACGGCTTCCTTCTTCGAGATTGGTCACATTTCCCATTTCCTTTGAAAACATCATGCTTTGGTTATTTGCCATGAACATTTTGTTTTGCACTTTAATGTAGAATACTATAGTAATCCAGAAATTCAAAGAGATTTTTTTTTTCAAACAGATTTCCCTGTTAGCACTGATACTGAATTTCACTCAAGCTGTTTTTGTCAGACAACAGATTTCCCTGTTAGCACTGATACCGAATTTCACTCAAGCTGTTTTTGTCAGACAACAGGTTTCCCTGTAAAGACTGATACTGAATTTCACTCAAGCTGTTTTTGTCAGACAACAGATTTCCCTGTTAGCACTGGTACTGAATTTCACTCAAGTTGTTTTTGTCAGACAATAGATTTCCCTGATAACAATGGTACTGAATTTAACTCATGCTGTTTTTGTCAGACATATAAACAGACTTCTGTTATCACAGGCACTGAAACCCATTCATAAAAGCTGTTTTCGGTAGTCACATATAAAAAACCCACATTTTTCATTAACATTAGGACAGAATTTCATTCATAAATGTGGGGTTGAATTTTTTTTTCATTCATATGAAAAACAGCTATTTCCTTGTTAATACTGGCCCTGAATCCCATTTATGAATGCTCTGTTTTTTCTTAGTCATATGGTAAACAGATTTCCCTATCAACATAGGCACTGAATTCCACTAATAAAATCTCTTATTTTTTCATCAGTAATATGGCTTAATAATTTTCATTAACACAAACAGAGAATTATTCAGCCTGAAATGGGTTTTAACACAATAATACTTTTTAAAAAAATAGGTAACTGTTGGTAAAAGAGAAACGCAGTCATCATTATCCACATCACATAAACAACAAATTTGAAGTATAACCTTTCTGAGTTGAAAACATGTTTTACCCCGTCTCCACAAACGAGAAATTATCTTTCCACATCAACTGCCTCCATTACATCCTCTGCAAAATAATACGAAAGACTGCACTGCCCCACCTTGTAATAGCCTCTACTAATAAGCTAATAGCTAATGCAGTGCACCGAACAGACACCACCTGTTGCTCAGTTTTGGTTCGGAAAATATTAGATTTATCAAATCATCAGACACAAGTGATAAGAGATATTTAAAAACAAAAACTCCACTGATGAAATCTCCACTACGTCTCCTATTGTTATACTGTTCATCAGTGTCTCACAATGTTGCATTGAAATCTCATCACAATAAAACACTTTTTTTTTTTTTTTTTTTTTTTTTTGTTGTTGTTGATGATGGTGCAGAAAATCTGAATTTATCACTTGGAATTAAAGAGCAGAATATTTTTATGTTCTGGTAAACACAAATTTGTCTGAAGATAATGAAAATCACAAATATTTTTTACGTTCTGGTAAATCTGAATTTGTCATGTGAAATAAAACACACTATTTTTATGCACTGGTAAACAAAATGTTTTCTACAAGCAATTCTATAGTTTCCAGTAAACGTGAGTTTGTCACAGAGAATTTAAAAACACAATATTTTTTATGTTCCAGTAAACTGGAACTTGTCACAGAGAATAAAAAAACAGAAAAAACATAATATTTTTATGCTCCTGTAAACCTCAAAATGTCACTTAGAATTAAAAGCACAAAATTTGTATTTTCTTGTAAACACAAATTTGTCACAGAGAATTAATATTTTTATATTCCCACAAACTTGAATTTGTCACAGAGAATAAAAAGTGCAGTCTATTTATGTTCCAGTAAACAAGAATTCGCCATGCAAAGCTAAACACACAGTATTTTTATGTTCCAGTAAATTGGAATTCATCTCCAAAATTAAAAGCACAATATCCTTTTTCTTCTGTTCTGAATCCAAGACACACGCACAACAAATTCTGTTAAGTCTTGTCAGTTATAATGACACGGTCCTCATGTGATGCTATTGTTGGCGTTTTGGCCATCATAAATTTGTACCACTTATAGCTCGACTTCACCAACATGGACACAATAGGTCTCGAAGCTGCAGACTTTCCTCGGTAATTGGTTTTGCTTCCGTGTCCCACCGTCTAATCTATTTGGTGAATTTTTAACCCACGATAACTGCCATGCCTTTGGATCCAAACAGCATTATTATCACCTTTCACATGAAAACAACATTTGTTCATTTTTAATTTAAAAAAAATAATAATAAAAAATTGCAGTTAAGGTACATCATGTACCATTAACTTCACACTTATACTGTCCTTTATTAAAGGTGTTGATTACTTCCCTTTAATAAAGGTGTTCACATTTCCCATTAATAAAGGTGTTGATTTATCTGAAGCATATCTCCATAAAAAAACATTTGTTTAATACTTTAGCTAAAAAAAAATTTCTCCCCGAGTTCAGTTTTTATTAAGCGACCATTTGAAAAGCTGTCTGGGAGAGCTATCTCTCGAGTGACAGATACCAAGGATACGGCAGTCCGTGCACCATCTAGAGCTGCGTAATTATTATTGGAAGATTGAGTTGTGTCTTACACTGAGTAAGTGGCCAATGACAGCAGCCCCATCACTGGTAAGATGACTGCCAGTGGGAGCAGAGTACACACTTCCACGTGATGCTGCAAGCTTCTAACTGTCGGAGGAAAGTCTCTACTTTATTATTCACAGTTACAGTATAGTACCAGTCCTGTTTTCTTCAGGCAGTCTACAGTTTATTATATATACTATATTATTCAGTTATAATAGAGTACCAGTCCAGTTTTCTCCAAGCAATTCTTTAGTTCATAATTTAGTTATAGTGGATTATCAGTACTATTTTCTCCAAGCAATTCTTTAGTTCATAATTTAGTTATAGTGGATTATCAGTACTATTTTCTCCAAGCAATTCTTTAGTTTATAATTTAGTTATAGTGGATTATCAGTACTATTTTCTCCAAGCAATTCTTTAGTTCATAATTTAGTTATAGTGGATTATCAGTACTATTTTCTCCAAGCAATTCTTTAGTTTATAATTCAAACTTGGTATAAAACCAGTCTTGTTTTCTCCAAGCAATTTTTAAATTTATTATTCACTCTAATAGCAAAGTGCCAGTCCTGTTTTCTTCAAGCAATTCTGTCGTTTATTATTCACAGTTATAGTCTAAAACAAGTCTTGTTTTCTTCAAGCAGCTTTTTTGTTTGTTTATTATTCACACATATTGCAAGGTACCCATCCTATTTTCTCCAAGTAATTCTATAGTTTATTATTCACACATATAGCAAGGTACCAATCCTGTTTTCTCCAAGTAATTTTTTTTTTTTTTTTTTTTAATTCACAGTTATAGTATAGTACCAGTGAAGTTTTCTCCAAGGAATTCTGTAGTTTATTATTCACTTTTATAGCATACATGTAGTATAGAACCAGTCTTGTTTTCTCCAATTAATTCTTTAGTTTATTATTCACACTTGTAGAACAGAACCAGTCATGATTTCTCCAAGCAATTGTACAGTTTATTCATTAGTCACAGTTATGGTAGAGTACCAGTCGTTCTGCCTGCTGCTTTCTCCAAGCAATTTGTGAAGCCTATTATTCAGCTACATGTCGTTTAGTGCCAGTCTTTCTGCATGCTGCTTTTCCTCATGCTAAATGGACCAACGGGTGTCTTAAGTTCTTTACACCGTGTACAAACGCAAATATTCTGTGATGTTTTACACAAATAAACAGACTGGTCTGATGTGCATACCTTTATTTGTTATTGGTGATGCATTAAGCAGTTTTATCCAGCATTATACCAGCATCATAGGAACGTCCTTGGTAAAAACTTGTTTTAAAAAATCCATTCAGGCATGTACAATCCGTCTATTAAAAAAGTCTTAATTCTGATATACTAATGGATTTTAATAGAAGTACTGAGGTTTTATACAGTTTTAAAATGTGTTGTGTTTTTTTGTTTTTTTTCTTGCTTTTTGTTTTTTTTAACAGTACATAACAGTACACAATTATACAAGTTATAATTATTACTATAAATATCAATATCAATATCAATAAATGTTTCCAAATTATCTAATATCGTTTTATAAACATGGGATGAAGGGGATGTTACATAGAGCTTATTATTAATCTTTTATCGCAAAGAGAAGAAAAATAATATAGTAATAATAACCGTGTCAATTTTCCACTTCGTTTGTGATATTACTTCCTGACTTTATTTTTTCTCTCTTTTGTGTAAGAATCACTTCAAACAAGCCATTGTCCTCCCTTCCATTAAGGTTAGCGTCTCCCCTGGGTTGTTTGTTGTTATCAGCTACTATCACCGATCATTGATTTTTGGCGAGGGCTTTGCCCAGCTCCAGGAAGACACGTGCCAATGTTCGAAACACTTGTGTTTCCACCGACATTAGTTCTCGGCCATCAGGAGGGAAACCGGACTCTAATATTATTCCACTGTTTCTATTTCACATCCCTCGTGGACCAGTTGCTTCTCAAAGTTGTTTGTCTTGCTTTATTCTGAATAATAATAATTTGGGTCTTGTGAGATATGGCTGAAAAAATGACATGCATAATTCTTAGTATTTGAAATAAGAATATTCACCAGAGAAAATATTAGTAGATTTTTTGTATAAAGAATTTTTTTTCAGTTTTGTTTTTTTGTTTTTGTTTAGACACATTTCACCTTAATTAAGGGGTTGTTTATCTAACTTTTTCTAATTTTAAACTAAAAATGGATAAACATATTGTAAAAAAAAGTCAAAACATCTTGTCTATATATGCTGAAAAGTAAAGTTAAATTTATGATAAAAAAAAACCCCTTAGAATTATTTAATGTAACTGTCCATATTTCAATGATATGTTCTTAATTACTTTGTAAATTTTAGAATAGTACGGTAAGGGTAATGCACTTTACATGCCAGGAGGAATGTGCTTAAAATATATATTAATTACAAATAAGCATTTTATGATACGGTTAAATGAATGTTCAATTCAACATAGGAAAAGAATGACTGGTGTAATTGCTAATCTAAAAATTTAATCAGAGACGTCTGATGTCTATTCATTTAACACAGTGTGTGGGTGCATGTAAGTCCATTAAAATGTTTTACCAAAGAAAAACCTTCTTCTTCTTTTACCAAATGGTTAAATCACTAACTAGCAGGTGCACTGTTATTCATAATGTCAAACAAATTTAGCTTTCTGAATCTAACCAGAAATATTTTCAGGATAGTTTTTCCCAAAGTACTTCTAGTGTATTTATTAGCCATATTGTAATGATTCACTTCTGATCAATTCCATAAGCACAATGTTATCTATTCAGTAAAAAAATGCAACCTTTATATATTTTTCAAAAACAATTTTGTGATATTTTATACTAATATACTGACGTTTTGTCGATTATTTTGTAACCAAACCGTATTCGGTAATGGGATAAACATTTATTTTATAATTATGATTTATCTGTTTTCTGTCCTTACCTCTTTTGCCACCAAGATCAAAGGTCAGTATCCGTGATGAATCAACTTGACTGCTGTAATTTTACGTTCCACCCACAATAGGCTCAGCATCGAGGTCTGCTTTCCATCCTATCTGCATCCTATTGATACTCCTACAACTGTTACTCCAATCAATACACCGCATCCACCAGGTATACAGTTCTTCAACAAGTAGCTCGTTCTAAATCAAATTATATGGGCAGTCCGGCTCTTAGAGGAGGAGCCCCTCAGAAACAAGGTGGGCACTGCAGTGTTTTACGTAAGCCGCACATGTATGCCATGTGTGTATAGAGGGAAGGAAGAAAGGAAGGAAATGTTTTATTTATCAATGCACTCAACACATTTTATTTACAGTTATATGGTGTCGGACATATGATTAAGGACCACACAGATATTGAGAGAGAGAGAGGAGGAAGGAAGGAAAGAAATGTTTTATTTATCAACGTACTCAACATACTTTATTTATGGTTATATGGCGTCGGACATATGATTAAGGACCACACAGATATAGAGAGAGGAAACCCGCTGTCGCCACTTCATGAGCTACTCTTTTCGACTAGCAGCAAGGGATCGTTTATATGCATCATCCCAGACATACCACTACCTTTTTTTTTACACCAGTTGTGGAGCACTAACTGGAATGAGAAATAGCAGAGCTAACTCTGGATGTGCAGAACATTTTGCCAATTTATTCATTTAACTTCAAAAATTACAGAAACCCACCATTATTTTCTAAAAAATACCAATCATTATAAGAAATTATTTCACCAAATTAAAATAAAATTCGCCAATTGAGTTTAAAATTCACAACGGGTGAATTTGGCGAATGGCCGAGCTAGCTCTGAATGGGCCTGCCAATGGGAATCGATCCTAGATCAATCGTGCATCAGGCAAGCACTGTACCACTGAGCTATACGTCCAGCCCACTGTGTGTAGTGGGATCGAGTCCGTGTGATTCTCTCAGCAGATGAGACACTCTTGGTTAGTCCTGCAATAATTCCTCACCATGACCGACTGAATGGGTTACTGTAATCTCTACTTTGAGTGGGTTTACAGTATATAAAAACAAAGATGCATGAACGGGAAAGGAAAGGAATATAAATTTGTTTAATGACACATCAATTTTTTTTTTTAAAAACAACTATTTTGTGTCTAATGCATATATGGTTATTTCCATACTTGGTTGATAAAGGAAAAAAGTGTGTGTGAGAGAGAGAATGAATGTATGGATGAATGAATGTATGGATAAATGGATGAATGAATGAAAGAATAAATTGTCTTCTACTGGGTATCAAACAAAAGTATAAGAGAGAGAGAGAGAGAGAGAGAGAGAGAGAGAGAGAGAGAGAGAGAGAGAGAGAGAGAGAGAGAGAGAGAGAGAGAGAGAGAGAGAGAGGGGGGGGAGGGGGGAGAGAGAGAGAGAGAGAGAGAGAGAGAGAGAGAGAGAGAGAGAGAGAGAGAGAGAAGAGGGAGAGAAGAGAGAGGACAGAGAAAGCAGGATTTTGGCAAATATGCAACTCCTACATTTGTATCTAAAAACACAACAAGGGATCTTTTATATAGTTTCCCATAGACATACAGGATAGTACATATCACTGCTTTTTATGTACCAGTTTGGGGGGTGAGGGGTGGGGAGGTTGACTGAGTCTGTCAAATGAGATTGATTTTGTGACCTATCAGGCCTTAGCTGAGCACTCTAGTTTCCAGCATAATTCCACCAAATGGTTTATAAAACTTGCAGAAGTGACTGTGGGTCATGAATAATTTCTGAAAATTTTAATATTGGTATAGTCAGCTACCGAGATCAGCTGTAGAAAAACCGAAAACTGTACAGATGATTAAAAATCCGGAATTCCGCAAAACTTTCATTTCTGAACCTGGCTGTACAAGTTCAAATGCATAAAGTTTATCTGTAACGAACTGGTTCAGAATCATAAAATATAGCTGCATCAAAAGACCTTCGACAGCTTTAATTGAAATGCTTTTCATAAACATTTCTGCTTACAATATCATCTTTACATTTATGTGTGTAAGTAACGGCTAATGGTAATGGCAGAACATACGAGCATACTAAATATAGTGGTCATGTTTACGGTACAAGTGGTACAGAATTAAACGTGATCCAATAAACGTGTTTGAGTAAAATGTTGACTTCACATTTATGTGTGTAAGTAATGGTAATGTTGATCATTATTTCCGATTGCCAAAGAGGAAATATGAAGATATTATTATGAAGGTATTATTATGAAGGTATTATTTATCTCAGCTTTATAGCAAACTTCACATTTATGTCTTTCCATGCATAAATAATGATTTAGGTGAAAGCTGCAATCAAAAGTGCTGTATACATGTTCAATATTTCACCATTTAGAATTTTAAAAAATTTGTTTTGTTTAACGACATTTGGTAATTTTGACATATAGTCCAATTAAAATAGATCCGTTAAATTTTTTCCTTTGATGTGCATTATTCTTCAGTTTCTGTTAGTTTCTCTTTGTAATCTAGTAGGTCACATAAAATACATTATTACATCAGCTATGGTATGTGCTGTCCTGTCTATGGTAGCCTTCTAAATTCAGATCATCTTGCAACAGCAACTTAGTACAAATGATTTAGTAAATGCCCATCAATTAATAAAAATGCTGGATATTGCAAATCTATTATGCAACAGCTTTTCGTGACACTACTGATTGCTGTGACTTTTGTGGTGGTGGTGGTGGTGGTGGGGGGGGGGGATTTAGCTCAGTTGGTTGAGTTTTCGTTTGAAGTGCTTGTGTCGCAGAATCGAACCACCTCAGTGGATCCATTCAACTGATTTTTTGTGTGTGTTCCAACCAGTGCACAACAACTGGTCAAAGGTCATGGTATGTGCTTTCTTGTCTGTGGGAAAGTGCATACAAAAGATCACTTGCTGCATTAGAAAAATGTAACAGGTTTCTTCTTATGACTACAAGTCAGAATGACCAATTGTTTGACATCCAATAGCCGATGATTAATTAATCAATGTGTTTTAGTGGTGTCGTTAAACAAAATAAACTTTAACTTTTTAATTTTTATAGTAAAAGTGCATATAAAGAATCCCATGCTGCTAATGTAGTGCGTTTTCTCGGACTAAATTTCACAATGACCGAATGTTTGACATCAACAGCTCTAGTAATATCACTGAGCAAAAAAAAACTTCAACCTTTGTCTTGAATATTACACATAACTTCAGATTGGTGAATGTTTTACATCATATAATACTGCACTGCTCAGTGGAAAATTGCAAACTGATCAATCATGTTATCACCTCATGCATATTCTACATGACTTCCGATTGGTTAATGTCATGTTATGTCATGTGTGATTCCATCTGAGATCATATTGCACTGCTGTGTGGTTTTGCAAACCAATAAATCCTGATATTGCACCATTTCCGGTGTAAAATGGGAAATCCCCTTAGCATTGACCAATAAGACTATCAGTTTGATCGATAGAATTCAGCAGTTGTAGTGTCTTACAGATAAAAGTAAAGTTTGTTTTATTTAATGACGCCACTAGAGCACATTGATTTTTTTATCTTATCATCGGCTATTGGACATCAAACATGGTCATTCTGACACTGTGTTTTTAGAGGAAACCCACTGTCGCCACATAGGCTACTCTATTACCACAGGCAGCAAGGGATCTTTTATTTGCGCTTCCCACAGGCAGGATAGCACAAACCATGGCCTTTGTTGAACCAGTTATGGATCACTGGTCGGTGCAAGTGGTTTACACCTACCCATTGAGCCTTGTGAAGCACTCACTCAGGATTTGGAGTCTGGTATCTAGATTAAAAATCCCATGCCTCGACTGGGATCCGAACCCAGTACCTACCAGCCTGTAGACTGATGGCCTAACCACGATGCCACCAAGGCCGGTTTTGATCGAAAGAATTCAGACATTGTAGTGTCTGACAGATAATGACTTTGTGTTTCATGTATGACGTCATATAGTGCAAAATACTTGTACTTACTAGATTGCATAGTGCTCAATGTATACTTTGTGTAATAATTTGTTTTATTAAATTGAAGTAATAAAACAATTATGACACTGTGCATGACGAGACTAGTATGTTTTATGGAGTGCCATAATATCGACCCTGGCCTCTGGCCTCAATACAATTTTGGGGGGGGGGGGGGGGGCTCCATAAAACTTTGTATCGGTTTCATCACAGTACTGGGGCGAGACGTAGTCCAGTGGTACAGAGTTCGCTTGATGCACGGTTGGTTTGGTATCGATCCCCATCAATGGGCCCATTGGGCTATTTCTCATTCCAGCCAGTGCACCACGACTGGTATATCAAAGGACATGGTATGTACTAACCTGTCTGTGGGATGGTGCATATAAAAGATCCCTTGCTACTAATCGGAAAGAGTAGCCAATGAAGTGGCGACAGTGGGTTTCTTTCTCTCAATATCTGTGTGGTCCTTAACCATATATCTGATGCAATATAACCATAAATAAAATGTGTTGAGTGCGTCAATAAATAAAACATTTCCTTCCTTCTCTCCCACTAACCCATAACAACTAACCATTAACCCACTGTCCAGGACAAACAGCTCAGATAGATGTAGCTGAGGTGTGTGCCTATAGGACAGCGTCCTTAAACCTTAAGGGGGGAAATAACTTAAAAATTAAAATAATGGAAGTGAAAACTTGTATCAAAGATTCATCTCAGTGAATATGTTAAAAGAAATTAAAAGTTTTTTTCTTACTTTTTTTTTCTTAATTAAATCTAGAATTTTTTAAAACCCTGAACAAGTTGATGGCAGCCAAGCTACTGTAAACCGTATTAATATTGCGACGTGTTTTTTTCGCGAATGTATACCTTTGCGCATGTTCGCAACGTGTAAATTTCGCGAACGACCGTTGACAGCTCAAAAAAAAAAAGGTGGATAAAGACAGCTAACTGTAATTGTTATAAAGTTACTGTCTGTAAATCAATATTCTGTTATCCTACATCAAGCAATTGTGCCTGGTACAGAGTCTATAGAGGGGATTAGGCCCTACCCACCTCACCTGTATTAGAATCACAACTCACAGCTTCAGTTGTTAACTGTTAACACCCTTTGGTATAAACGATTAGTCGCCATCGACTGAAGTTACATAAAACAATTAACGATTAGTCGCCATCAAGGAGAGCTCGTATATAGGCTGTGCCTGTTGAGTGAATCTTTTTGTGAATTTATTCTCAATAAAATATTTCAAAACAAACAAATTACTTTAAGTACACTTCAAACTGGAAAATAGTGCGTGCGTATTAATTTCGCGACATAAGGTTGGACGCGAACGACGCGAAATTTATACGCACGCATTTTTTTCACGGTTTACAGTATTTAATTACACAGGATGCATGTTTATAGCAATCATAAAGATCAGAGAATAGGTCTTTCATAACAGTACCATAATTGATGAATAGTACACTATAACAGTGAATCACCTCGGCTCTGACAGCACTCAGGATGTTTTCATATACATTGTGTGGGCGGGACGTAACCCAGCGGTAAAGCATTCCCTTGATGCGTGGTCAGTCTGGGATTGATCCTCGTCGGTGGACCCATTGAGCTATTTCTCATTCCAGCCAGTGCTTTACACTGGTGTAACAAAGGCCATGGTATGTACTATCCTGTCTGTGGAATGGTGCATATAAAAGATCCCTTGCTGCCAATCAAAAAGAGTAGCCCATGAAGTGGCGACAGCAGGGTTTTTTCTCTCAATATATGTGGTCATTAAGCCTGACATCATATTTGTATGAATAAGCCAGGATGTGGGAGACATCAGTAGCTTTATTAATGTATTTAAGCAAAGACTATATGATACTCTACAACAAGAATGGGCATCCTCTATGAGCAGTTTGGATTCTTGCTATTATTATAACCAGTATAAATCTCTATTAAATGTTGAATGTTATTTACACATGAATATCCCCTTGAGATTCCAAACTGCATTATAAAAATTTAGATGTAATAGTTTTGGTTTATGTGTAAATACAGGTAGATTTAATAATATTGTATATGAGAGAAGATTATGCACTTTTTGTCAAGATAATAACCAGTTTTTTTTATTGCAGATCAGCTCCATGTATTATTTGTGTGCAAAAAATATAGTTATTTGAGAAATATGTACATTTTACCCTTTGTGAAAGTAAACACTGGTCTATACCATTAACAATTATCTTCATTAATCTGATGTCATCTCAAAACGATTTTTTTTTACTAAATTTATCAAAATTCTTATACTATGTATTTAGATTGAGAAGAAGAAATGTTTTATTTAATGACACACTCAACACATTTTACTTACGGTTGATTATATGGCATCAGACATATGGTTAAGGACCACACAGATTTTGAGAGGAAACCCGCTGTCGCCACTACATGGGCTACTCTTCCAATTAGCAGCAAGGGATCTTTTATTTGCGCTTCCCACAGACAGGATAGCACAAACCATGGCCTTTGTTGAACCAGTTATGGACCACTGGTTGGTGCAAGTGGTTTACATCTACCCATTGAGCCTTGCGGAGCACTCACTCAGGGTTTGGAGTCGGTATCTGGATTAAAAATCCCATGCCTCGACTGGGATCTGAACCCAGTACCTACCAGCCTGTAGACCGATGGCCTAACCACGACGCCACCGAGCCCGGTAGTTTTTAAAAGAGTCTGGAGTGTAAAGAGATACAAACACAATGGGCCCAAATTTATGAAGCTTGTTTTCTTAAATGCAGGTGTTTAAGCATTATAAATATATTTATTGTTACCCCAGCGGTCATTCATAACAGTGAAAATATTTTTCATAGTTTTTCAGTAAGAAATATTCTGCATTGGTATAATGAACAATACTATTGGATGATTTGACGCTTACAAACCAATGATAATGTTGGTACTAAAGACGACATCATCACGATTCGGCAAACACATGAAATGATGTCACGCTGTTTAAAGAGTTTGTGTTTACCTCTCTCTGTTTTCATTGTTAAGTGGCAACAGTGGGTTTCCTCTAATATCTGTGTGGTCCTTAACCATATGTCTGATGCCATATAACCGTAAATAAAATGTATTGAGTGCGTTGTTAAATAAAACATTTCTTTCTTTCTTTTCAGTATGTTTACTTTATACATCTGCTTATGTAGTAGTGACAATTGATTTTGCTATAACATCTGTAACAGGGCATTAATTTCATAACACAGAACATTCTGCTGCGAGTTTAATAGTGTGACACGTTAGTTAAAAACACCCCATATTTCTGTTGTTTTCACATATTAAATATTGTTTTTAAAGAAAGCAATCTTCTTCCAAGCTAATCCACATGTGGTTCGTTTGAGTAGAACACCGTGCGGTCGTGTAAGTGTAATGTATTAGCAGTAAATGTACTAGTTATGTCTGTGAAAGAACAGAATGAATATTATACGACCATGGAATCTAAGGTGTACAGCTCACATTGCCAACAGCTGTAAAACTAATTATTACAGTAATTATTCCAATATATATACCAGTTCTGCATGCACATTTATCATAATGTTAGAGGGAGATCAAAGAACCTTTCGTAAACATGCTACGTACTTTTCTGGTAATTCTTATTCTTGTACTTAATTACACCTTACTGTTGTAACAAAATAATTAAATTTCTGTTATAACCATTACAGGTTATAGACATCCCAATGACCTAGCAGTAGCAACATGATTTTATTTATTTCTGCATGAACATAAAATGACATATGGTCAGGCAACATCATAACATCTGATGTCATTTTATTTGTATATAATTTTGTACTTTGTATTACTGAATGTTATTGTGAACAAAAAATAAAAAATAAAATAAAAGTAGAACCAATTCAAAACGAAATATGAATTAATTTATGCTGTGATTAGTAAGTATGTCACAAATGATTTTCAGTTACTTTTTTATGTTCATCAGAGTATTGTGAGCCACAATCTCTATATTAGAACACGAACAACAAACAACATGAACAGTACTTTACTATACTGATAACATTTAACAAGTAACAAGCTGACCCACACGACACGAGACATGAGCGCGCACATACATATTTAACACAATACGATACCGAAGTATAACGAATGTTCACAGCACTGAACAATGATGGACAATGACGAGTGTTCACTGGTTATTAAGGCCCACATTATGAACAATAGCAACAATGAAAACTACAAATGTTTGCAAACTCGTGTGTGTATGATGAAGTTAAAAGAAATAATGAACAATCCTTAACTGAAAGAAATTCTAAACCCCCAGTACATTAACTGTTCTGTCAGCAGATAATAGGTGTCTAACTTGCAGTAAAGTTAAGCTTGTTTTGTTTAATGACACCACTAGATCACACTGAATTATTACTCCATGGCCACTGGATGTCAAATATTTGCTACTTGTGACACATAGTTTTCAGAGAAAACCCACTTCGGCACATTTTTCCCATTAGCAATAAGGGATCTTTTATATGCAATGTCCAACAGACAAAACAGCACATACTATAAAATATTATGGCCTGTGAATGGGATAAAATAATCAAAGAATTGGGATTTGATCATTCAACCCAAGCTCCCCCAAGTGCTCAACCAACTAAGTTAAATCGTACCCCATAAAACATGCAGTAATTATGACACTTAGTTTAGAATATAGGGTGTTGTTAAACATTCATTCATTTATTGGTTTTAGAGGGACATGCATAGCCCCATAGTAAAGTGCTTGCATGATGCACAGTCGGTCTGGGATCGATCCCCATTAGTGGGCCATTGGGCTATTTCTCGTTCCAGCCAGTGCACCACGACTGGTACATCAAAGGTCATGGTATGTGCTATCCTGTCTGTGTGATTGTGCCTTGCTACTAATGGAAACAAATGTAGTGGGTTTCTTCTCTAAGACTGTGTGTCAAAATTACTGAATGCTTGACATCCAATTAATAGCTCTGGGGCGAGGCGTAGCCAAGTGGTAGAGTGCTCGTTTGATGTGTGGTCAGTTTGGGATCGATCCCCATTAGTGGGCCCATTGGGCTATTTCTCGCTCCAGCCAGTGCACCACGACTGGTACATTAAAGGCCATGGTATGTGCTATCCTGTCAATGGGATGGTGCATATAAAAGATCCCTTGCTGCTAATCGAAAAGAGTAGCCCATGAAGTGGCGACAGCGGGTTTCCCTTCTCAATATCTGTGTGGTCCGTAACCATATGTCCGACGTCATATAACCATAAATAAAATGTGTTGAGTGCGTCGTTAAATAAAAACATTTCCTTCATTTCCTTCCAATAGCTCTAACTTTTCCTAGCTTAGCTTCTACCACATGTCGGCTTATCCCTTAAAATTAATAAGCTAAAAGGAGTCTTATATGTCTGTCATATACATGTAAACAAGACATTAAGACAGCCATCATCTTAGATATACTATGATAATCAAAGAGAACTAGCCCAACCAACGGGAGTCAATTAATCCTTTTATCCAGGGTTTAAGTAAGTATTATTTTTTCTCCCATCTCTACATGTAGCTATGTAAGACAGACCCATTCCATGGTATCAGCCCATACTGAATAAATCTGTCTTGCATACTGAATAAATCTGTCGGTGTTGGAAATTTCGACCCTGAGACTCGGCAAGACTCTCCCAGGTTGAAATTTCCACCATCTCGGATGTACTTTTTCTATCCCATATGACTACATATGATGGAGTCTATTAATATAATATGGCATTAATAAAGGGAGTGTAGTGTGAATTTATTAAGTCTGTATTTATTTCTAAGTTTGGTTTTATGTGTGTCGGGTTCCCGTACAAATCTCCAAGACCTGACCAATCACTGTGCAGCTAGGGGTTTTCCAAAACAATCAGATTGAGGTTAGGTTTGAAATCGCAGCAAGATGATCATAGTGGCACTTGTTTCAAAAATTTGGAGAGCAAAGTCGTAACTGATTATTTAAAAAAACATTTCTTACACACCCATTGTTTATGATAACATATACCCTGTTTACATATGTACATGTGTTAACAATTTCAAGACATACAACTGGCTGCTCCTAGGTCACCAGTGCCATATATCCAATGAAAAACAACAAAATGGAAATCGATTACATTGTGACATATAGTTAACCTGACAATGATGTATCTGTGATGCGTAAGTCAGCTACAAGTGCAAAGGGTTGTAAATATTTTAGTCGAAAAAGATGTTAAAATTTGTTTACTTAAAACCTGTTTTTTGAGGATATGTAAGAAATAGAATAATACATTCGTGTCCGTTAAGATACCATTTATCTCACAACTTGTTGTTTAAAAACTTATAAAACTCACTTTCGCTCGTTAGATACATTTTAAAACAACTCGCTGTGAGATAAATGGTATCTTAATGGCCACTCATGTATTATTCTCTATATCTTCCACCTTCCCTCCCTGGTACATATGTTATTACATGTTGTAGCATGTAGCATGTAGTTTAGTTTTGAAATACATGGTTTATAAATATTTTATTCAAATTTATTATCTTTTAATATGAATGCTGGTGAATACTAAGTGTATTCAATAGAATAACCCATGATTTATTTTTATCCCAAACCTGTGTTATTTTCATATATCATTTATATGTAGAACTGATATTAATGCTGTCATTCGCCAAATCGCCAAAAACAATTTGAAGTTGAATTTGGCTAATACACATGTATGTCATTACCAATTTGCCAAAACACTAATTGGAAAACAATGTGTCGTTAGTACACAAATGTATGAGTACACAAATGTATGTGTACAGTTATTTTCAAAAATCATTCTGTTTAATTTAGTTAAATGTTACTTGAATTTGGCTTCAGATTTTCTGAATTTTTTTTTGCCAAAATGCTACTAATTCATGTCAGTAGTATATTGTCAAATAAGCTGGCGCTTTTCCCCAAACTGTCATAATGCACGCTATATATAACTGTTTAGCATTTGCTTAAACAAATGTCCTATTCCTTTTTCAGACTGGAATTGCCCCATGGGTTTTGCTTTGCATTTAGTGCTGCTGTTCAAGCTTCTAATGTCATGTAACAGCCGTAATCACCTATTAGTGAATCTTTAGAAGACACACTGGGAAATCCGGTCAGGTAGAAAATTGCAAGGTTTTTTTTGGTGAAATTTCAATTTGATATCTTTAATACGTTTGACATTTTTATGACATCCTGAATTCATCCTGTGTTTTTTCTCATGTTAACACATATTCCAGTGCTGTTTAGTATTCATTAAAATGCTGATCAATACAGACTTGCTCAAGAAAAGAGAAAAAATTGTATTGTGTAGGAATCTGTGCTAAGCAGTTATCTACATGTAGCTGTCTTTGCAGGTTATACCGGCCTCGGTGGCGTCGTGGTTAGGCCATCTGTCTACAGGCTGGTAGGTACTGGGTTCGGATCCCAGTCGAGGCATGGGATTTTTAAGGCAGATACCGACTCCAAACCCTGAGTGAGTGCTCCACAAGGCTCAATGGGTAGATGTAAACCACTTGCACCGACCAGTGATCCGTAACTGGTTCAACAAAGGCCATGGTTTGTGCGATTCTGCCTGTGGGAAGCGCATATAAAAGATCCCTTGCTGGTAATCAGAAAGAGTAGCCCATGTAGTGGCGACAGTGGGTGTCCTCTCCAAATCTGTGTGGTCCTTAAACATATATCTGACGCCATATAACCGTAAATAAAATGTATTGAGAGCGTCGTTAAATAAATCTTTTTTTCTCTTTTTTTTTCAGTTATCTACATGTAGCTGTCTTTGCAGGATACCTTATGTTCTAACAAACCATGATACAAACGTCACTGTATTTGGCAATCACTTGTCTTTACAATTACAGTCTGTTTTCTTTAACAACATCACTAGAGCACAATGCAGTAGCATGTGCAGGAAATTGTACAGGAAATTATGCAGGGGGTACTATAGACAGTAGTGAGTGAAGTTTTTATGTGGAGGTGGGGGGGGGGGGGGGTCAAGTCATACTCCCTTGGAAAATATATTAGAAAATTAGAAAAAAAAGACAATTTACTTAAATTGCTGAAACAAAATCCCCCTCACCTCCATCCCCCATGCACATGTGCCTACATAGACTATTGGATGTCAAACATTTAGTAATTCTGACAGAAGAAAACCTCTACATCTTCCATTAGAAGCTAGGGATTTTTTTTAATATGCATGTTCCAACAGAAAAGACAAGACATATCACAGACAAGACAGCACATACCATGACCTTTGATATATCAGTTGTGGGGCACTGGTTGTGATGGGGGGAAAACCCCACTGGGTTTGTGAAAAGGTCTGATCCTATAACTCATTTATCTCAGATGAGCGTTCTACCAACTGAGCTAGATCCTGCCCCCACCATTGTTTCTATTCCACCTTTCCATTCCCACCCCCCACCCCAAGTCAGTACAAAGTTAACTGTCTTAAAGCTGCAGTGTCAGGACTGTGGTGTATTTACATTATTTAAAAAGACAGACCCTAGTTTTTAACCACTACAACATAGTTTTCATTATTGATACCTGACATCAGACATTACTTACATTTTACTGTTTAGAAAATCCTATGGTCATCTTAGTGTTTGTAATGCCACGAAATGCTTTTTTATATATAATTCTAAAAATGCAAGCTTTAGTCTATTTTTAGAGGGAATTTTCCCATATCAACGTCACCCTATTTCATCTTTATTCAGATCTGTTACATGTTTGTAAGTTAACTAAACTTTGTGTCTTAAACTGTTACCACAGGTACAATCTAGGGTCTGGTGCGACTTTGACCATTTAGAATGCATCATCTAATTTTTGTTTTTCCTTTGCATGATTATACTTGCTAACGTATACAACAAATTTTTTTCTATTATTCTTCATCTGAACACCAAGTTAAAAGATTGTTTTGTTATACAATATCATTTGAGATCATCGATTTATTTGAGCTATTGGATGTCAAACCATTTGGTACACATCCAAGGGAACATTTGGAGAATATGCCCAAAGACAGTCATGCTTGAGCGTCCAGTGGATGTACACATGTGTTATAGGTTGGTTCATTAGTAATTATGACACATAGTTTTCAGAGGAAATCCACTACATTTTATAACTATGCACTTCCCAGAGAGGACAGCACATACCATGGCTGAACAATGAGAAGTGGGGTGTGTTTCTAATGGTTTGTTTTACAAAGTTCTCAGTGTTTCTAGATTATGGTAGCCCCACTCCCATAGCTAGTGATATTCAATGTTGGGCTAGTAAATATCTACTATTGCCATGCCTGATAGCTAGTGAAAATATTTGGTCAAATGTTGCAGTTAAGTCTATTTAATAAATATGAATAGCCTGCCCCCACCCTATCTCACCAATGTTAGTGTTTTTAAGTTCTATCTCCATCTTTGGGCGACATATCGAATTATTACTGTTATATCGTAAAATTGCATTAACTTAAAGTAAAGTTGGGCTAGTGAATGTTTAATCGTGGCTATTCAATTTTAAAAACCACTGATCCCATGGCTAATTGATTTTATAAAAATTCTAGAATCCCTGAAGTACTATTTAAAACAATGTGGCAGGCTTATATAAAAATAGTATGAGCTGTTACATTCTACAGTTTGAATTTTGTTTTGTTTAACACCACCACTAGAGCACATTGTTTAATTAATCATCGGCTATTGGCTGTCAACCATTTGGTCATTCTGACTCGTAGTCATCAGAGGAAACCCGTCACATTTTTCATTAGTAGCAAGGGATCTTTTATATGAACTTTCCCACAGGCAGTAAAGCACATACATGTACCAGGTAGGGCCTTTGACCAGTTGTGGTTCACTGATTGAAATGGAAAAAAACCAGTGCACTGGCTGGAATGAGTAGTAAGAGATGCACTTTCCCACAGCCTTTGACCAGTTATGGTGTCTACAGTTTGAAGCATATGTTCACCCCCAAATAAACTCTCCTTAAGTGAGATTTTTGCAAAAACATATGAGAGAAGAAAAAAAAAAAGCTTTATTGTATGATACAGTTATCAAAGTCCCAGACACTACATTATCATGTGTAATTTAAGAGTTTGCCATTATGTACTGCACTTATGTACTATATAATTGTCAAAATATTTTCCCCCAACTCCCAGTAATATGTTGGCAAAAACTAATAAGCTGCATTTCCTCCAACCTAGTGGCATTCAGCATTAATCAAATATAAGCCAGAGAGGCAATTAGCCATATGCTCACGTTCATGGCATTGCAAATCTAAACAAAACAATATCAGGAAAAGAAAAAAGAAGATCTTGTTTTGACAATAAGAGATCTATTGGCCTGAACAGCTCAACTATTTAATTAGCTATTTAAAAATTAGTATATCTGTTTTTGTTTAAGGACACCACTATATCGAGCACAATAATTTATTAGTCATCAGCTATGGGATGTCAAACATTTGATAATTCTGACATACATGTAGTCTTAAAGAAGAAACCCACTACATTTTGCCTTTAGTAGCAAAGGATCTTTTATAAACTTAGTTGGTTTTTTTGTTTAATGACACCACTAGAGCACATTAAGTATTAATCATCAGCTATTTGATGTCGAATATTTCATAATTCTTACATATAGTCTTAGAGAGGAAATCTGCTTAATTTTCATTAGTAGCAATTATAAAGGATCTTTTATAGGCACTATGCCACAGACAGCATAGTACAGACGGTGACCTTTGATATACAAGTCATTGTGCACTGGCTGGAATGAAAAAATGGGAGCTAGCTATTTCAAATTACATTTAAACATCTTTCTCTGTTAGTTTGTGAAGATTGCCTCAGAGAACCACTGCACCAAGTTTCAAAACTACATGTATTCATTCAAAACCCTAGGATGACTTTGACATTTTCTTTATTAAACTTCAATATTATTCATATCTTAATTAAAACAAATAAAATTTAAAAAGTTTTGAATTCTATATTTGTGTGTGAAAACTGCCCCAAATGTGAGAAATAACCTTTGAAAACAGTATAAGAAGATAGACTTCAAAAAAGAGTTTATAGCTGGACAACAGAGTAATCTCATGCAGAAGATGTCAGCTGCAGGATAAACATTAAAGCTGAGCCAAGGAAAACTTGAACAGGCAGTGAATCAGTTAATCCTCCTGAATAATTCAAATCCAAACTACAAACAATTATGGCTTTTGATAATTGTACTCAGAGACATCGTGATAAAGCCAAACAGTCGGTTTGTATGATTATTACTAAAAATAAGAGAAAGGAATATTTGTTAAAGCCCAAACTATATATTGCTGGTCTCTGGTCACTACACATCAATTTTGACCCTTAAATATATATATATATATAAAAAAAAAATTATTCAAATTTCCCATGGAAGCTACAACAGCTCCATCTATACAAAAAATAATGCTTCGCCTCCTCAAATAATAATATTGTGATGCACCATGACATGGTGGGTCCAAATGAAGGAAGGAAGGAAATATTTTTATTTAATGATGCACTCAACACATTTTTTATTTACGGTTATATGGCGTCAGACATATGGTTACGGACCATGTAGATAATGAGAGAGGAAACCCTCTGTCGCTACTTTATGGGCTACTCTAGGTCCAAATGAGGTAATTTGGGAGCAAAGTCAATTATAAAGGTTCCCTTGGGTATATGGAAAATGTGATGGAAACCATTTTTTAAGAGTACCAAGGCAAATAAGAGGGCACCATGGCCATTGAGAAGGGACCAAGGCAGATGAGGAGCACATATATATATTTTTAATATAAAATAGAACCACCTTGTCAGTCCAATTCATGGTTTTCAAAACAAAACAAAATCAAAGAATAAAAACCCCCACATTACCTCATCAATTTTGGAATTTTGACCTGACCAGAGACCAGACTATATTTTTTCTGACCATAATGACACCTCAGCACATTGTTTAGTATCTAACAAGCAGCAAGTTGTTATCTGTTGTAGTCTAACATAGTCTTTAGTATCTAACAAGCAGCAAGTGTGACTATCTGTTGCAAACACAAATTAGTCTACTGACAGTCTTTCTAACAAGCAGCAAGTGTGACTATCTGTTGCAAACACAAATTAGTCTACTGACAGTCTTTCTAACAAGCAGCAAGTGTGACTATCTGTTGCAAACACAAATTAGTCTACTGACAGTCTTTCTAACAAGCAGCAAGTGTGACTATCTGTTGCAAACACAAATTAGTCTACTGACAGTCTTTCTAACAAGCAGCAAGTGTGACTATCTGTTGCAAACACAAATTAGTCTACTGACAGTCTTTCCAACAAGCAGCAAGTGTGACTACCTGTTGCACAGTCTTTCTTTCTAACAAGCAGCAAGTGTGACTATCTGTTGCAAACACAAATTAGTCTACTGACAGTCTTTCCAACAGCAGTAAGTGTGACTATCTGTTGCAAACACAAATTAGTCTACTGACAGTCTTTCCAACAAGCAGCAAGTGTGACTACCTGTTGCAAACACAAATTAGTCTACTGACAGTCTTTCCAACAGCAGTAAGTGTGACTATCTGTTGCAAACACAAATTAGTCTACTGACAGTCTTTCTAACAAGCAGCAAGTGTGACTATCTGTTGCAAACACAAATTAGTCTACTGACAGTCTTTCTAACAAGCAGCAAGTGTGACTATCTGTTGCAAACACAAATTAGTCTACTGACAGTCTTTCCAACAGCAGTAAGTGTGACTATCTTTTGCAAACACAAATTAGTCTACTGACAGTCTTTCTAACAGCAGTAAGGGTTCTTTTCTTCAGACAGGAGCGGGACATAGCCCAGTGGTACAGCACTCGCTTGATGCGTGGTCAGTGTGAAATCGATCCCCGGCGGTAGGCCCATTGGGCTATTTTTTATTCCAGCCAGTGCACCACGACTGGTATATATTAATCGTCTGTGGGATGGTGCATATAAAAGATCCCTTGCTGCTAATCAAAAAGAGTAGCCTATGACGTGGCAAAAGCGGGTTTTCTCTCTCAATATCTGTGTGGTCCTTAACCATATGTCCGAATCCATATAACCGTAAATAAAATGTGTTGAGTGTGTCGTTAAATAAAACATTTCCTTCCATATATCAGTGCCTTTCATGGCTTAATATTTCCTTAAAATTATTAAAAAGTAGCTAATTTAAACAAAATTTTATTAGCCGAGTACTAAATGTTGTAGCCACTTTGGATAAAAATTAGCATGGAGCACTTGTTGCAATAAGGGCGGCAGCAATAGGCCAATGGTAAAGTCCTCGACTGATACGCGGTCAGTCTAGGATCGGTACCTGTCCGTGAGCTCATTGGGATACTTTTGTTTCAGCCAGTATATCATGACTGATAAATCAAAGGTCATGGTATGTGCTATCCTGTCTATGGGATGGTACATATAAAAGATCCCTTGCTACTAGTTGAAAAATTTACCGGATTTCCTCTCTAAGACCATATGTCAAAATTACCAAATGTTTGACATCCAATGGCCGATGATTAATAAATCAATGTGCTCTAGTGGTGTCGTTAAACAAAACCAAACTTTAAACTTTATTGCACTGAGAAATACCACATGAAAGCTATCAATCCTTATCATCCATTACAGGCTTTTGTAGGAGATATCGCTAGCACTATAATTTGCGATATCTCCTACAATATTCTCCTAGGAAATATCGCTTCTTATAATCTTGATTGGTTAAATTTTAATCACATGACATTATAATGTTATGTCACTCAGCACTGAACCTATCATTAGTGATGTCACGCCACTGTCGTTCTGCTAGTTAACGAGTCTACAGCTGCCAAATATAGTGCCATTCAACCAACATTACTGAAATGTTTACAATTGTCGCAAATGAAAAGTATAATAATGGATGATAAAAAGAATACCCCCCACCTTGTGTCTTGTGATATCAAAATTTATCAGCACTCATTGATAAGAGTAAGAAAATCCTCAGCAAGCCTCAGATTTCATACTTTTATCAACTCATGCTGATAAATTATGATATCATAAGACACTTGGGGAGTATCCTCTATTACTGCATGATCACATGAACACTCTAACCACCATCCCGGTCACACCATCCAAACAATGATATCATTACATTACAATGCATGTTTCCGAGAGCTGACCGTATTCTATGCACTGGTAATTACCTACAATACCTACAGTACAACAACATGCATAGTTTAATAATCAAGAATTTACTGCAGTATATAGAAATGTGTTAACTTTCACGTACAATCACTAGGAATCATCCAAACCATTATTGGCAGGTGTCCACCACGTGCATCAAGGTGTCCTTATGAAGTGAAAATGTATTAATACCAAATCGTTTGGTGCATTTCATTTCCTGTGCCACCGTCCAAACACGCACAGTGTTGGGATTTAATTGCAGTCATTTCGGAGAGCGCTAGTTAATTGAACTCTTTGAAATGACACTGGTGGCTGACAATTAATGTTTCATGTGATGGTCAAAGTGTCGCACCAATACATCATTAGCATGTATATGGACAGTCATTATTAGCATCTAGCGGACATTGCTGGGGTTATTGCGTTTACAACATTTACTGTAATAACACTGCATTCGTGGACGAGGGGGGCTTCCAAAAGTTTCACATAAACACAACCTAACTGGAATGTCTGTCGGTTGACGTTTAATGTAAGACAGACTGAGGGAATCGGGGAAATCACAGTCAAAGATGAAACCTTTAATGTATCTCAAGTCTGAGAGTTGAAATTTCTGTTGACAGTTAACGTACAGCAATTCAAATGTTCACCGATATTTTTACAGGGCCCATACTCTCAGGGTTGGACAAGTACACTAGTCCTCGGTCCCCGCTAGTGAATGTTTGGTCTGGATTAGTGAATACTATCAACTATACTCTTCAAAAAAAGTAGGGGAACTCTAATAAGAATTTACAATTGCCAAAATTGTACAGTATATTAGCTGTGGGGAATGGTTATATGATAATAGTGAGTTAATTGGGAAAACATTACAACCGGTTGTTCAGTATTACAGAAAGTTTTATGACCACCAAAGATCTTGAAGGACAATTGGGATCAGAAGTGAAATTTGAAAGTTGACGGGGTTTTTTTATCAGTAAATCACAAAATCAAACAATAAAAATGACTAAAAACAAAACAATAACAACTGTATGATCAACAGAATGAAAAAGATTGACAGAAATAATGTTCCACATTGATTAATCGACCTTCCTGGAAATTGTCAAAATTGAGAATGATACCCCACGCACATGTACGGGGCAACTGCGTGATGCACATGCAAACTATGGAATGTGTTTAGGTTTGTTGATTAACAAACCTGAACATTCTTTACTAGGATGTCTGTAGTCAAAACGTATGTTTCGGTCTAATAGTTGATATTAACATTAATATTTCAGGTTCCCCTATTTTTTTTGAAGAGTATATATTACTATAATACACAGGACACTATCCAAAGCTTCTATGAGGGCTAGTGACTATCAATAATTTGTCGAAAACTGTAGTAAATACCAGGGGTGGGGAAAAGCCTTTTTCTCCCAGTCTGGGACCGATTCTCGATCTCTGAGACCGAAATTATTTTTTAAAAACGTGCGTTTGCCGGTCCCCCTTTTGTCATTCTTGTCAGTTCAAAGCACCTGTCCATTTCTATTGTTGGAACAAATTCCTATCGTCAAGTGGACCGGCCTGCCCAGACATCGGTATCTTGTGCATGATTTAAAATAATAAAAAAATACTGGTCAATATGGCTGGTGTTTCAGACATTTGTGATTTTAAAGTCTGCCAAAGTACATTGCCAGTCACTGAAGTCTGACCAACAGTAGTGTCAATCCACTGCCACTAGGCTACACATTTGTCAAAGTCGCTGAGCCGGTCAAGAGATTAAACAGACATTTACTATAGCACCATTCTTGGTTTAGAGAGCCATCATGGTATTACACTCCAATTAAAACAAAGGACCCAGAATTTGCAACTGGTTACAATCAACACCTGTCAACACCTATGTACGGAGCTCTGTCGGGTCGAGGGGTCGAATGTCCTAGTCGGAAGCAAGACATTTTTGTGCAATACAAACTGCTTAAAATAGCATAAAATATACTGAAATAATCTATAAATGTATTTATTGTTGACTGTTCAATGTAGTGTATCCAATACTTATAAAGGATTTTAAAATTAACAAAAGGTTTCCACCTTTTTTGTTAACAAGTGGGAGTAAGCAGAACAGCTACATGTACTGTTATCTCTAGAGCCAGTAGAGGTCAAATTTCATCCAATCAGTGATGACATTATTAATATCTTTGTCTAAACATATGCTAACTCAGGCTGTCAAACGCTTCAACGGTTCCATCTTTTATTAATTTTCAGGACACAGTATTGAATACTCGTACTTTTTATACATATACGGGAATTAAAATTCATAACTTTTATTCCTTTTTTATATTATTTATTCCATTATATAAAATATATACAATTTGTGGGGGGTTTTAAAAAAAGTTTCATGTTTATCGTTTCGCGTTCATGATTCAAGATAAAACTATACTACTCAAAAGAATTTAAGGGTAAAAAATTTATAACCAAATAAGTTTCAGAGTGTATTAGACTGATGATGTAAACTACACCAAAAATTTAATTTATTATTCCATAGTTACAAAAAACCACAAATAAACGTCACTGTATACAAGAAAGTCACATGACATGCTGTCAAAGTTGAAGGTTGTCAAACATGGATTTTACACATTAGAACATTCGTTTAATAGTGTGTGAATCCACCCCTGGCGCGAATACACTCGACACATCGTTGCCTCATGCTGTTGATCAGACGTCTGAAGAACTCTTGGGGAATGGCCTGCCACTCTGCCATAAGAAGTTGACCCAGATCATGAAGGTTGGCCGGAGGGGCATGGTTATCCCGAACTCTCCTGCCTAATTCGTCCCAGGCGTGCTCTATTGGGGCCAAGTCAGGCGAATATGCTGGCCAATCCATCCTGGCGATACCTTGTTGTCTGAGAAAGTCCGTTACCACCCTGGCGCGGTGGGATCTGGCATTGTCATCCTGCAGAACTGCCCCGCCGCCAATCTGCTGAAGGCCTGGGAGAACCAACGGCCGGATAATCTCATTCAGATAGTGGATTCCATTCAGATTGCCATCCACCACATAGAGGGGGGTCCTGTGGTGGATAGAGATGCCGCCCCACACCATGACGCTGCCACCACCGAACCGGTGACGTTGTCTAACGTTAACGTCAGCGAAGCGCTCCCCAGGACGTCTGTAGACACGAACCCGACCGTCGTTGAACTGGAGACTAAACCTGGACTCATCAGTGAACATCACTCGACCCCACTGAACACGTTGCCACCGCAGATGAAGCGTGCACCAGTGACGTCTGGCCGTTCTGTGACGTGGTAGGAGTGGTGGTCGAACAGCCTGGCGACGGCAGCGTAGATTATTGGCTCTCAGACGATTGCGTATGGTTTGATCAGACACTCGAGTTCCAGTCGCAGTCCGCAGATTGTCACGTAATCGGCGTGCAGTGGTTGTGCATTGACGTAGAGCCATATTGGTGATGTAGCGGTCCTCTCTATTTGTAGTGCTTCGGGGTCTTCCCGAACGTGGACGATTTCGAACAGAATTCGTTGCTTGGTACCGTTGCCACAGTCGGCCAACGACACTCTGACTGACACCAAGTCTCAGAGCAACATTTCTTTGCGTATTGCCATCCTGAAGCCAAGCAATAGCCCTTCCTCGATCTTCGATAGTCAGTTAACGTCGTACCATTGTCGAATTTGGAGTGTGCACCGTACACGAACGCAAGCTCCAATTATACGGAAATTCAGCATTGGAAACATGGAATACACATGCAAAGCGTGCAAATGAAGCGCTTTGTGAAAAAGCAAGTTATGGGCACTTAGCAGACCTTTCGCTTTCGCCCTAATTTACGTGCAAATGTAAGCATGTTTTCGCCATTATAACTAGTCGACAGTGTCAATGACAATGGATTTTAATTCATTTATGGGTTGCTTAGACTCACTTTCGTCAAAATGGAACAATACCATGCGTGACATTATGGTCTAGCTAATATAATTGACATTCAGAAAATAATGTTGAAAATATCGTCTGACCCTTAAATTCTTTTGAGTAGTATATATAAATGTCACTATGAGTTTTTAAAAAACTATTTGGCAAATATCGTCTTTTAAATGTGTTTTTTGTTATAATTCCTTTCTTTTTTGCCCCCCCCCCCCCCCCCCCCCCCCCCGGTAGTGACGACATCAAGTGGGACCGATTGACAATTTAATTTTTCCCCACCCCTGATAAATACATATGTTCAGAAATACTAAATGCTTATGTCCATAAATCAAAACTTACAAAATTTATTCAAAAACGCTCATTGCTTATGTTCATATTAAACCAGAAATTTCAAATTTTAGTCAGGAACAGTAACTAAATGTTTACGTTCATGGTTAGCTGAAGTGTTCTAAATAGTCAATAAATGATGTTTTCATGGACTCAAGATTTTAGCAAATAGAAACTGACATAAGCACAATTAAAAGTTACGGTTTGTTTGTTTAACACCATCACTATAAAGCACATTCATTCATTAATCATCGATTATTGGACATTAAACATTTGATAATTCTGAGACAGTCTTCAGAAGATGCACATGTACCTGCTGCATTTTTTTCACTAGCACCAAAGGATCTATTAGACAGAACAGAACATATCATATATCATATTGGTTGGAATGTGAAAAACAAAATCACAGGTATGTGAGAGGGGCTAGAACAAAAAATCTTACTGCAGCTGGGGTCAAGGACCCCTGAAGAAAAATTGTTGTTTGCAACCCTTGGTACTGCCAAAAATTGCATTTAATGCTAACAAATCTAAACTGGTTATAACTTATAATATAAGGCATAAATCATGAACTTAAAACCGTGAAAACATGCAAATAAACCATGTGTGGTTAACAGTATTGAACATCATGGTTTTGGTTTTTTTTAGACAAAATGGAAAAGCGCATTTTCGCGTAGCTCTCACATTCCTGCAATCAGAGATGGGTCTGCCGATGGCGTTCGATCCCATGATGAGATCATCTCACGCGATCACCCTGACTGAGCTAGATTGTACCCCCACCTTGTAGACAATGACTCAGTTTATACATATATTACATGTGTGTTTTATATCAAATGTTTAATCGATGCCAAATACGATTGCTTCTTCTTAAAATTGTTTTTAAGAATAATTAACGTTTGTTTTGTTTAAAGACACCACCAGAACACATTAATTTATTAATCATCGGTTATTGGATGTCAAATATTTAGCAATTTTGACATATAGTCTTAGAGGAGAAAACCCACTACATTTTTACATTAGTAGAAAGGGATCTTTTATATGAATACATCCCACAGACAAAATCATTTGAGCAAATAAGTTTGTTCTTTTTGGCATCATTCAGTGTTAAATTGATCCCTAAAAAAAAAAAAGTTTCTTTTATTTAACAACTCCTCTAGAGCACATTGATTTTTATCTTATCATCGGCTGTTGGACGTCAAATATACATGTATGGTCATTCTGACATATTTCTTTAGAGGAAACCCACTGCGCTACATAGGCTACTCTTTCAGACAAGCAGCAAGGGGTCTTTTATATGCACTTTCCCAGACAGGACAGCACATACCACGGCCTTTGATGAACCAGTTGTGGACCACTGGTTGGAACGGAAAATAGCCCAAACTGCAAATGGATCTACTGAGAAGGATCGATCCGATGACCGACTGCTTCACAGACAGACATACTACCGCTTGAGCTACATCCTGCTTCCGGATATTGCCATCACAGAATCACATTAATCATCACGTCAGTCATTCAAACAGCATCCCATCAGAAACGTAACAAGAAGGCTTTGTCGACAGTAACGAGTGGTAATAATGACAGGACATAAAGCGTCAAAACATCAAATGTTGGTCAGTGTTCATTATTTAGTTGTCTCTAACAAAATGAGTGCCTGCTATACTGTCTGGAATAAAATGTGACATATAATGTAGGTAGAGGTCTGAATTAGGCTCTCCACGAGTACTCGAGTACGGGCAGAGTCTGACAGGATGTGAGTACCCATACAAGTGAGACAATGTAGAGCATTAATTTCAACAGTAACTAGTCAGCAATATATTTCACACAATCTGGCCATCCGTCTGTCACAATACAGAATGTATCAACCAGTTTCCTGAATGCAATACAATGGCATGATTTGGCATCCATGTTCAGTTCTGGAATTAAGATGCATAATGCTATTTAACTTTATTCCTTACTCTCGATCATTATCATCTAATGTAAGTGTCGGGTACTCGGGTCTGGGTCGAGTTTGACCCTCAAGTACTCGGGTCTGGGTCGAGTTTGACCCTCAAGTACTCGGGTCTGGGTCGAGTTTGACCCCCAAGTACTCGGGTCTGGGTCGAGTTTGACCCCCAAGTACTCGGGTCTGGGTCGACTTTGACCCCCAAGTACTCGGGTCTGGGTCGAGTTTGACCCCCAAGTACTCGGGTCTGGGTCGAGTTTGACCCCCAAGTACTCGGGTCTGGGTCGACTTTGACCCTCAAGTACTCGGGTCTGGGTCGAGTTTGACCCTCAAGTACTCGGGTCTGGGTCGACTTTGACCCTCAAGTACTCGGGTCTGGGTCGAGTTTGACCCTCAAGTACTCGGGTCTGGGTCGAGTTTGACCCTCAAGTACTCGGGTCCAATATTTTGGACTAGTGGAGGCCCTATAGTCTGAATCCTGAGTACAGCTTGCTGGCCAAAATCCTATACATTAACTTTTTTGATGGAGTTCGAATACAATATAAATTATGTATTTCAATATACATGTATTATGATTAAGTATAGAGTTTTACAGATACCCTATACCAGTTTCAAGAACAAGGGTACTGGATGAAATAAAATTACTGGATGAAATAAAATTACTGAATGAAATAAAATTGCATACATTTATTGCCAAGAAAAAACAATTTTTAAAACTACTGGATGAAATAAAATTGCATACATTTATTGCCAAGAAAAAAACAATTTTTAAAACTACTGGATGAAATAAAATTGCATACATTTATTGCCAAGAAAAAAACAATTTTTAAAACTACTGGATGAAATAAAATTGCATACATTTATTGCCAATAAAAAAACTTCTTCTTTTTTTGGGACAACAAACACTCTCACATTTTTCACCAATGGCAGGACTGCCAGTATTAATTGTTCTATCAAAACTTTGACCCAGCCAGATGTTATATGGTATAGTGCTACCAGGACTTTAGATGTCATTAATTTGGGAACAACAGGTTTTTTGTCTGTTCCATAAGCACATCAAGATGGGTTTTTTTAGTGTAATAATGTTAATAATAGCTGGGGAAGAATTGTGCATATTCAGGAATGCATTTTAAGTTACATTAATCTAAATACAGCTTAACATTCCATTGATTTTGAGATGAAATGTTTTGAGGTTAGTAGAGCTGGGAGGTATACCGTATATACCATTCGGTATTGGTATCATGTCAATACCGATTTACCGTACCAAGCACATTTCAAAATATCGAAATTTCGGTGTTGAAAAATATTTCCCGCCATTTAGTAAAGCACTAACAATATATCTGACGAACGCAAACAATGGGTTGGGTATAAATCAGACGAGAGCCGTGTGTATGGAATTTAATTTTATTTAGATGAAATTAGCAGGTGAGCATTAACTCACGCATGCATTTAAAGTCGAGTATGCCTAAAATCCTGTTCGATATTGGTATCAGTATTGGTGTTGTGTCAATACTAAATACTGTACCGATACCGAGATAAATCACCCTAAAAATACAGATACCGAACATCAAATTTCAATACCGCCCAGCTCTTGAGGTTTGCATGTTTGTATTTAAGTTGGGCTTGCTTATTTACACAAAGTTAAACTTTTTTGTTTAACAACACCACTAGAGCTCATTGATTTTTTTTAATTATCAGCTACTGGATGCCAAATATTTGTAACGCCAGGGAACATTTTATTCAGTATAGCGTTGCAATTCGCTATGCAAGTTTCAGAGATTGCTACACAATTTTAAAACATTAAACAGTAGTTGCTAATAAATTTTCAGTTGACTAGAAATATCGCTAATCACGATTTTGAAAACAAAATGTTCCCTGAATACCAACATACATGTATAGTCTTAGAAGAAACCTGTTACATTTCTTAACTAGCAGTAAAGGATCTTTTATATGCACTTTTCACAGACAGGACAACACACACATTTGCCTTTGATATCTTAATCATGATGGCAATGGTTGGGATGGGAAAACCTCAAGCATAGAATGGGTCCACCAAAAACTTCATTGCTATGCCCCGGGTTGGGTCCCTGGCTACCCAGAGATTGAACTCCGGGGCGGACATGCTCGAAACCTCTGTGGTATATGAGCATGGTAAAAACTCACGCAGCGCTACGACCAACACACCTGGGGCAAGCACTCTACCAACTGAGTTTGATCTCGCCCCTATACACACATAATGAAGTCATTTGTATAAAAACTCATCTTTTTTTTTTTTTGCTTTCTTGATTTAGCAGCCTTTATTAACACTTTCAACTGATCTACACATATTGCCTAAACCAGCATTATTGCCAATCGGGACAAAGAAAGAAATTCTGTGCAAATTAAACTGCTTCCGAGCTACGATGATTGAGCTGTAACAGAACACAGTGCATAATGGTCATTATTGAAAACAATGGTGCTTGGGAACTGAAAATGGTGGCTCCCGGCATTTATTACCAGCACTTCCACTTGGTAACTAACTCAATCGGGCTGTGGCTAGAACTGATTAGTTAAACGACGGTGACAAATGGGTGCTCAATTACCGACATAAAATTTGCATGAATACATTGCAAGACTTTCTTGTACTGAGAAACATATACATATTATATTGGAATGTTAAGATTGATGACAAATTTATAGCTTCAGCTGATAGAGAATTTTTCAGTAAAGAAGGGTTAAAGTATGTTATCTCATCACCATTGTTGTTGCTGCTGTTTAAACCTTATTTTCAAGCTTATGTCCAATCAAGGTTCAATCATGCTGTCTTGGGCACACACCTCGGAAATCTGGGCTGTCTGTCCAGGATAGTGGGTTCGTGATTAGTGAGACAGAAATTGGTGTAGTGGCCTTACACCTACCCATTGAGTTGTCAAATTCGCTCTGGGTTGGGAGCTAATACCGGGATGCGAACCCTGTACCTACCAGCCGTTAGTCTGATGCCAAGCATACAAACATTACTCTTCTACACAGCAAATACCAGAAAATATACTTTCAGTTGCTATGTCATTGGCCAAAAGCAATTTTAATGCAGAATTATTCAATTCTTTTTATAAAACTGAAGTTGCATTTAATGGAAATGTAAACATAGTCATCTACTTGACTATACTGTACAACTTTGCCCCCCCCCCCCCCCCCCAAAAATGAGTCTGGTTTTAGCTTTACTTTATAATAAAGCTGACCTTTAAATTCAAGTAAATTACTTTTAAGCATTTATTTATGCAACTTAGATTATATTCTCCGATCTTTGCCAGTAAAGCACACTATAAACAAAGAAATGCAATCCATCATTTGCGCTGGATGAACAGTATTGAGTGAAACGCCACCTATGTTATTACTTCCCTTGATCTCGTCTAAGACATCTATTGGAAGGAGATTACATACAGAAGACATTCATCAAACAGGAAAGCAGTATCAATCAAATGGTTCAAACGTCAGTTAACAAATGTCTGTTGTTCAGCTTTACCAGGCAAAAATGTCATTATTACAGAGATTAATACGTTCATAAGCAGGTGTGATAAACCAAACCAATGAAATGAGTTAATGAATTATTTAATTTCCTGGGCAAAACTGAACGACAAGACAAATAGTGTATTCAAGAACACACTTCTGTACAAAGCAGACTTCAAAGGATGTTTTGACCAGGTCATGACCGCTCTTCGGAATCAATGTCAAAATGTTCTGTTTGCAAGACGGCTACTAGCTGCCCTGTGTTATAACTCTTCCCACCCCAGTAGGGGTGGGGTTTAGCTTGGTCAATAGAAGGAAGGAAATGGTTTATTTAATGACACACTCAACACATTTTATTTACGGTTACATGGCATCGGACATATGGTTAAGGAACACACAGATATTGAGGGAGGAAACCCACTGTTGCCATTTCAAGGGCTACTCTTTTCAATTAGCAGCAAGGGATCTTTTATATGCACTATCCCATAGACAGAATAGCACATACCACGGCATTTGATGTACCAGTCATGGTGCACTGGCTAGAGCCCAATGGGCCCACTGACGGGGATCGATCCCAGACCGATTGCGCATCATGCGAGCTCTTTACCACTGGGCTACCTCCCGCCCCCGCCTTTTTTTTTTTTAAACCTACATGTACATGTATGTGAGAATGATAAAATGTTTGACATTCAATTAATACACATGTGGCTAATGATTAATAAACCAATTCTAGCCGTCTCATTAAGTTAAACAAAAACAAGCTGTAACTTTAACCAAGACTTTTTAAGACTGCCAAGTACTTACAAGACTGCACAGGTTCACAAATCACTAATTGCACAGTGGGCATAAGAAAAACACTAATATAATTATTGGGTTTAAACAATATTTATTACTACCACATTTGTGGTTGTGGGACCATGCAGGCCTCTCCCTGATATAATTATTTAAAGGTTAACTTTAAAATAAAATTATCATCTCGAGCTGCATGGTTTAAATCTAGTTTACCGTATAATTTGTATTCCCAGTAATGAGCAGGGAGTGTTAAAGACTAGTTTTGCTTTCATATATAAGCACTGCAAAGTGTCTTACAAAATACCTTTGCTAAAACGTTCCAAACTTTATCTGAAAACACATGTTATTTACGGTTATATGGCGTCAGACATATGGTTATGGACCACACAGATATTGAGAGAGGAAACTCACTGTCGCCACTTCATGGTCTACTCTTTTTAATTAGCAGCAAGGGATCTTTCATATGCACCATCCTACAGACAGGACAGTACACCAGTTGTGGAGCACTGGCTGGAACAAGAAATAGCCCAATGGCCGTATACATGGAATCATATTAATGTTTTCAATGCATATACTAAAGTTTTTTTTGTTTAACGACACCACTAGAGCACATTGATTTATTAATCATCGGCTATTGGATACAGTCAAACATTTGGTAATTCTGACAGAGGAAACCGGCTACATTTTTCCATTAGTAGCAAGGGATCTTTTATATGCACCATCCCATATTTTGGACAGCATATAATCTACCAGTCGTAGTGCACTGGCTGGAAAAAGAAATAGCCCAATGGGCCCACTGACAGGGATCGATCCTAGACCGACTGCGCATCAAGCCCCCAGTGCATATACTATACTAATAGAAATAAGTACGGGAACACATGGATTTGTAGACCAAATGTAATTCACTACTAGGGTAGTAATGTCTGTATTTTTATACAAAGTAGTAACATGGTATTGAATGTCAGTAGTGTCAACTGACTGCCAGTAAGACGGTCAACTGCTGACACAATGGACTGAGGCTTTTGTTTGAAATCACTACTTGCTGTCACTAAATTTGTGATCCATTATTTCTTACCATCAGTATATATACACAAATCATTCCCAGAACATAGCACATTGCTTATACTTACATGTACCTGTATAGTATACTGTTACATCCTCAATCTCTTAAAACAAAATGAAAACGGATACTGGACAAGCATTTCTATCGTAGTCAGGTAATGTATTTAAAATATTATTTGCTTTACCACGTCAAAATTTGCCCAACTCAAAAAAAGAAAAGAAAAAAAAAGAAAAGAAAAAAAAGAGAGCAAAGAACTTTTGTTACCTGAAGGATTAATTAAGTAGTCTGAGAGAAATTAAATAGACTGATTCAGCTTAAAGTATGAAATTTGTCGGGTTGGGGTTTTGTAATCAGAAAAATTACACTTACAAAAAGCACTGCAGTTAAATGCAGCAACAGTTTTCACATACTTGTTTGGGTTTTTTTTTTACTTTTAACAGTGTCACCAACAGTGAACATTACATCTAACATGCAACAATAATTAGCATACATAATAATGTTGTTGTTCTAAATTACGACAATTCTGTTCTACAAAATGGCACAAATTGCAATCTAACATGCAATACTACCATTATGTTATGGATTCCAACACCATGCACAACAATTTCCTTTAAAAATTACGACAATTATCTGCAGCAAAGAACATTGCATCTAACATGCAACAACAATTTGCATATAATTACCAACCACAAAAACAAAACAAATTATTATCATGCCATCATTCCACAGAAGTACAAATGGCATCTCACATGCAAGGCCATCATACGTTTATGGATTGTCCGTCCCAGGAGAAATCTCCACATCTTAAACACAGTGACCGAAATTCTCAGGCCATTTTCGCTCAGAACAGTTGCATATATTTTGCCCGAGCTATCTTGGGCAGAAGAAGCAAGTGTACGGGAGAGGGAAGCAATGATGGGGGTAATCCCACAGGATATGAAAACAAATCCCAACAATCTGACACTGGCAAATAAATTAAATGAACGATCATGTACAATACTTTCGTACTCATGGCCAAAGCCCGCCGTCGGGAATCAGAGATGAATACAATCAGACAATAAGGACTTGTCAGTAGGAGGTTTTAAGTGGAAAAAAATGTAATCTGGAGACGAGATGTGGGACACTGTTGTCTCGTTATGTGTCGGTGAAGATGACGACAGACCCAGATAATGTCTGCGGTGGTGTGGGGGCGAGACAGACCCAGAGAATGTCTGCGGTGGTGTGGGGGCGAGACAGACCCAGAAAATGTCTATGGTGGTGTGTGGGGGCGAGACAGACCCAGAGAATGTCTGTGGTGGTGTGTGGGGGCGAGACAGACCCAAAGAATGTATGTGGTGGTGTGTGGGGGCGAGACAGACCCAAAGAATGTATGTGGTGGTGTGTGGGGGCGAAACAGACCCAAAGAATGTATGTGGTGGTGTGTGGGGGCGAAACAGACCCAGAGAATGTATGTGGTGGTGTGTGGGGGCGAGACAGACCCAAAGAATGCATGTGGTGGTGTGTGGGGGCGAAACAGACCCAAAGAATGCATGTGGTGGTGTGTGGGGGCGAGACAGACCCAGAGAATGTCTGTGGTGGTGTGTGGGGGCGAAACAGACCCAAAGAATGTATGTGGTGGTGTGTGGGGGCGAGACAGACCCAGAGAATGCATGTGGTGGTGTGTGGGGGCGAGACAGACCCAAAGAATGCATGTGGTGGTGTGTGGGGGCGAAACAGACCCAAAGAATGCATGTGGTGGTGTGTGGGGGCGAAACAGACCCAGAGAATGTATGTGGTGGTGTGTGGGGGCGAGACAGACCCAAAGAATGTATGTGGTGGTGTGTGGGGGCGAGACAGACCCAAAGAATGTATGTGGTGGTGTGTGGGGGCGAGACAGACCCAGAGAATGTATGTGGTGGTGTGTGGGGGCGAGACAGACCCAGAGAATGTCTGTGGTGGTGTGTGGGGGCGAGACAGACCCAGAGAATGTCTGTGGTGGTGTGTGGGGGCGAGACAGACCCAGAGAATGTATGTGGTGGTGTGTGGGGGCGAGACAGACCCAGAGAATGTATGTGGTGGTGTGTGGGGGCGAGACAGACCCAGAGAATGTATGTGGTGGTGTGTGGGGGCGAGACAGACCCAGAGAATGTATGTGGTGGTGTGTGGGGGCGAGACAGACCCAGAGAATGTATGTGGTGGTGTGTGGGGGCGAGACAGACCCAGAGAATGTATGTGGTGGTGTGTGGGGGCGAGACAGACCCAAAGAATGTATGTGGTGGTGTGTGGGGGCGAGACAGACCCAGAGAATGTATGTGGTGGTGTGTGGGGGCGAGACAGACCCAGAGAATGTATGTGGTGGTGTGTGGGGGCGAGACAGACCCAAAGAATGTATGTGGTGGTGTGTGGGGGCGAGACAGACCCAGAGAATGTCTGTGGTGGTGTGTGGGGGCGAGACAGACCCAAAGAATGTATGTGGTGGTGTGTGGGGGCGAAACAGACCCAAAGAATGTATGTGGTGGTGTGTGGGGGCGAGACAGACCCAGAGAATGTCTGTGGTGGTGTGTGGGGGGCAGACAGACCCAAATAATGTATGTGGTGGTGGTGTGTGGGGGCGAGACAGACCCAAAGAATGTATGTGGTGGTGTGTGGGGGCGAGACAGACCCAAAGAATGTATGTGGTGGTGTGTGGGGGCGAGACAGACCCAAAGAATGTATGTGGTGGTGTGTGGGGGCGAAACAGACCCAAAGAATGTATGTGGTGGTGTGTGGGGGCGAGACAGACCCAGAGAATGCATGTGGTGGTGTGTGGGGGCGAGACAGACCCAAAGAATGCATGTGGTGGTGTGTGGGGGCGAAACAGACCCAAAGAATGCATGTGGTGGTGTGTGGGGGCGAGACAGACCCAGAGAATGTCTGTGGTGGTGTGTGGGGGCGAAACAGACCCAAAGAATGTATGTGGTGGTGTGTGGGGGCGAGACAGACCCACAGAATGTATGTGGTGGTGTGTGGGGGCGAGACAGACCCAAAGAATGCATGTGGTGTGTGGGGGCAAAACAGACCCAAAGAATGCATGTGGTGGTGTGTGGGGGCGAGACAGACCCAGAGAATGTCTGTGGTGGTGTGTGGGGGCGAAACAGACCCAGAGAATGTATGTGGTGGTGTGTGGGGGCGAGACAGACCCAGAGAATGTATGTGGTGGTGTGTGGGGGCGAGACAGACCCAAAGAATGTATGTGGTGGTGTGTGGGGGCGAGACAGACCCAAAGAATGTATGTGGTGGTGTGTGGGGGCGAGACAGACCCAGAGAATGTCTGTGGTGGTGTGTGGGGGCGAGACAGACCCAGAGAATGTATGTGGTGGTGTGTGGGGGCGAGACAGACCCAGAGAATGTATGTGGTGGTGTGTGGGGGCGAGACAGACCCAGAGAATGTATGTGGTGGTGTGTGGGGGCGAGACAGACCCAGAGAATGTATGTGGTGGTGTGTGGGGGCGAGACAGACCCAGAGAATGTATGTGGTGGTGTGTGGGGGCGAGACAGACCCAAAGAATGTATGTGGTGGTGTGTGGGGGCGAGACAGACCCAGAGAATGTATGTGGTGGTGTGTGGGGGCGAGACAGACCCAAAGAATGTATGTGGTGGTGTGTGGGGGCGAGACAGACCCAGAGAATGTATGTGGTGGTGTGTGGGGGCGAGACAGACCCAGAGAATGTATGTGGTGGTGTGTGGGGGCGAGACAGACCCAAAGAATGTATGTGGTGGTGTGTGGGGGCGAGACAGACCCAGAGAATGTATGTGGTGGTGTGTGGGGGCGAAACAGACCCAAAGAATGTATGTGGTGGTGTGTGGGGGCGAGACAGACCCAGAGAATGTCTGTGGTGGTGTGTGGGGGGCATGACAGACCCAAATAATGTATGTGGTGGTGGTGTGTGGGGGCGAAACAGACCCAAAGAATGTATGTGGTGGTGTGTGGGGGCGAGACAGACCCAAAGAATGTATGTGGTGGTGTGTGGGGGCGAGACAGACCCAAAGAATGTATGTGGTGGTGTGTGGGGGGCGAGACAGACCCAGAGAATGTACGTGGTGGTGTGTGGGGGCGAGACAGACCCAGAGAATGTACGTGGTGGTGTGTGGGGGCGAGACAGACCCAGAGAATGTCTGCGGTGGTGTGTGGGGGCGAGACAGACCCAGAGAATGTACGTGGTGGTGTGTGGGGGCGAGACAGACCCAGAGAATGTCTGCGGTGGTGTGGGGGTAAGATGTACACGTAATGCAGTTGTCGTGGAATCTTTTCCATCAGTCCACAGGTGGTCATCTGCGAAATGCCAAGATTTCTAGCGTACCTGCCACACTGAGACATTGTGACAATGCACGCATCAGTTACCACGTAAACTGTCTCCAAGAGAAACCAGCAATGTCTCAGCTGTTAATTTGTTTGCCTATAATCTCCAAATTTGAAGTTAAGCTTTAAATAGTTAATATAATTTATAATACATAAACTTAAAAAAAAAAAAATAACATGCTTATTCAACAATTACAACAATAGAAATAAGCAGACATTTTCACTAGTCCACTTGTCATGCTTATATTCAACAATTACAACAATAGAAATAATCAGACATTTTCACTAGTCCACTTGCCATGCTTATTCAACAATTACAACAATAGAAATAATCAGACATTTTCACTAGTCCACTTGTCATGCTTATATTCAACAATTACAACAATAGAAATGATCAGACATTTTCACTAGTCCACTTGTCATGCTTATTCAACAATTACAACAATAGAAATGATTAGACATTTTCACTAGTCCACTTGCCATGCTTATTCAACAATCACAACTAGAAATAATCGGAAATTTTCACTAGTCCACTTGCCATGCTTATTCAACAATTACAACAACAGAAATGATCAGACATTATCACTAGTCCACTTGCCATGCTTATTCAACAATTACAACAAGAGAAATGATCAGACATTTTCACTAGTCCACTTGCCATGCTTATTCAACAATTACAACAATAGAAATGATCAGACATTTTCACTAGTCCACTTGCCATGCTTATTCAACAATCACAACAATAGAAATGATCAACAATTACAACAATGAAATAAGCAGAAATGTTCAACAGTTCACCAGACAAGTACATACAAAAATGTATTTGTCTGCCAATATTTTCTCGTCCAAATAAGTGGTTTGTTTCCAAATAAGTGGTTTGTTTTAATCAAGTGCACGGACAATGTTTTTGATTTCTCAAAATGAAATTTGCATTGAACATTTTCACTTGTCCACTGGATAACCAGTGAGTTACATTTGATTGTCTGAACAGATTGTTACTTCTCAGGACTAATGGACAAGTGCTTATTTTGAACACTGAATTACTATACAAGGGTTTAAAACTGGATTTCCAAAATATTAGCCATTTGGTAAATTTGGTCAGAAAATGTGTATCAGAATTCAAGTTTCAGTTAGCCAAACAAAATAAGTATCTTTGAATAATTTTATTTAATTGTCTTTCTAATTAACATTTTTGATAATTTACTGCTGAAAATGAAGTAATACACAGAATAACACATTTTAAAGCAAACTTTTTATGAAAATTACCTCACAATATTTTTCGTGTAGCCAAATCTCTGAACATATTGGCTTTAATTTTCCATTGCAGATCACATCTGACAGAGATCAATAGGTGTTGTTCAGATTCATCATAAAAGGAAAGGAATAAATATCTAAGGACACCTCATCACTCTGTTTAATCAACAGTGCAATTATAAGGGCAATTTTTTGTTTTTAAATCATAGCCTGGTCTACTTTTCCTAAAGCAAAATGTTTCCTTTACACATTAGGCTTACATTATATAATGTTATATGAAGTGCCATTTACAGACATGTTATAAAAGATTTCTGTTATGGGAGGTTCGACTGTAAGCAGCAAGAAATTGAGATATCAAGAGTCTCTAAAGCCAGTGCTGATGCCATCAAACAAATGGATTAAAGATAAATGGAACTGATGATTGATGACCAGACCAGCGGTCACAGTATAAAATATTGTCTGTGTACTGAGCTGGTCTCGCCCTCTATTGGCAGCTAAGTGCATACAGCAGCCTGCTGTAGGCACACCAACAACCAATACAAAGAGCTCATACAAAGAACTGAGTAAAACAACCAATACAAAGAGCTGATACAAAGAACTGAGTAAAACAACCAATACAAAGAGCTGATACAAATACTGTAACTGATTTTAAAAAACCCACCCAATATAAAAAGCTTATACAAACAACTGATTTAAAAAAAAAAAAAAAAAGAACAATACAAAGAGCTGAAACAAACAACTAATAAAACAACCAATACAAAGAACTGATACAAACAAATGATTAAAACAACCGATACAAAGAGTTGATACAAACCAATGAATAAAACTACCAATACAAAGAGCTGATACAAGCAACTGATTAAAACAACCAATACAAAAAACTGATACAAACAAATTAATGATTAAAACAACCAATACAAAGAGTTGATAAAAACCAATGAATAAAACTATCAATGCAAAGAGCTGATACCAGCAACTGATTAAAACAACCAATATAAGGAGCTGATACAAACAACTGATAAAAACAACCAATACAAATAGCTGAAACAATTGATAAAAACAACTAATACAAACAGCCGAAACAATTGATAAAAACAACCAATACAAATAGCCGAAACAACCGATAAAAACAACCAATACAAACAGCCGAAACAATTGATAAAAACAACCATTTAAAAACATTGCCTCCATGTGATCAATTTTTCAGTGCTCTGTGATGAACATCCATGGCTATACAACTATAAACCAACTTTCACTGACCTTGGAATTATAGTGTGTAAGAAACTGATCTAAACGTGAAACTTTAACATTAACCTGTAACACAACATATTACACTGCCACCGACGCCTATAACACCTACATCTTGCCTTTTTATTTTGTAATTTTTCAGTGAAGGTTTATATTTGACATTTCACAAACATCAGACATAACAATGAACAAATCTACAGGAATGCACAATGTAAAATTAACTGCAACATGTCCATGAACTTGAATAACAAACATGCTAGCAATAATCAATCTGATAATTCTATTTCTGTGGACAAATATTTATAATGCCGTTATCACTATCGCATTCATCTTTAGCAGGGTTTCAAAGATGATTGATTTGGTAAATACAAATCAATGCAGACACACCATTCCATGTCTTCACGATCAAACAAAACATGTTTACATCTTAATAACACTAAATGTTGATGCAGACATTAGGCAGGCGAGTTTAAAACAGAGCATAATTTCTCTTAATCTCTTAATTTATATATGGTACTATCACACCATGTAGAATAAAGCACTATTTCTCTTTTTTAATATACCATCAAGCCATCAAAAACAGAGCACCATTTATCTTTGTTAATATATCACCAAACTATGTAAAATAATGCATAATTTCTTTGCTTTTTATCAGGTGATTAAAAAAAATGTCACTGGATATAAAAAAAGAAATGTCAAAACGTTACGGGTAAAAAATAACCCTTGAAGGTATAAACATGTGTTTTTCATTCCAGAAAAAGAAAATATGGGCTTTGTGAGAAAAAAAAAAGGTATGATAATTGACATAAATGTATTATGAAACAGCAGATGTTGAATTGATTCTTATTCATATAGCCATTTTAAAATTAAGCTATATACAAATATATTAAAATGAAATTTTAATAAAACTTATTTTGTGCAAAATATCAATGTTCTTCTTTGCATATACTTTTCCTGCTATGCACTTTAAAAAGTGGGACTTTTTTAATCACCAAATATAATAACAAACCATATAAAATATAGAACTACTTCTTAGTTTTTAGTACTGGTACTACCAATCCATGTAAAATTGAGGACCATTTATTTGTATCAAGTACTGCCAAGTACCATAAGCTGAAAGCATGTTGTAATCTATATATATGGTAAAATATCTGTCTACTAAATGGAATTTCAAACTGTTTGTCAAATCTCTGTGGAATTTTCTAACTTACCAGCAGAGGATATAAAAATAAAAATATCAGTCATTTCTCGAGTGGTCTATAAATCTCTTCTTATTGACAGTTGTGTAACAAAATCAGATTGACCGATAATTTATTCATTAGTCTGGATGTTCAGCTTCCGAAATCCAGACAGTCATAATTGAAAATTAGACATGAAAAATATACCAGTCAGTAACTTGCTTCATTAGTATTTCAAAACACCAAAAAAAAAAAATTGGAAACAAAAACCCTGAAGGAACTGTTTGTAGATACCCAACATACTGTTTAAGCAGTAGCTGTAAGAAGGAAGGAAATATTTTATTTAACGATGCACTGAATACATTTTATTTAAGGTTATATGGCATCAGATATATGGTTAAGGACCACACAGATGTTGAGAGAGGAAACCTGCTGTCGCCACTTCATGGGCTACTCTTTTTGATTAGCAGCATGGGATCGTTTATATGCACCATCCAACAGACAGGACTGGGCTATTTCTCATTCCAGCCAGTGCACCACAACTGGTATATCAAAGTCTGTGGTATGTGTCATTCTGTCTGTGGGATGGTGCATATAAAAGATCCCTTGCTGCTAATTAAAAAAACAGTAGCCAATGAAGTGGCCACAGCAGTTTTCCTATCTCAATATCTGTGTGGTCCATAACCATATGTCTGATGCCATATAACCGTAAATAAAATGTGTTGAGTGCGTCATTAAATAAAACATTCCTTACTCACTAATTTGGGAGCCACTGGTTTTTCTGTCGCTTCAAAGTCTTTTTTTTAGTGCAGCTGTTGAAGAGTTGTAAATATATATTCAGAAATGCATTTCAAAGTTATTTTAATCTACAATTAAACCTCAACATTTAACTGGTTTTAAGGTGAAACATTTTGAGGTCAGCATGTTTGTAATTCATAATTAATGTTTATGTGAGCATGATCATTATAGTCATACATATTTTGAGCATAACATTTATCACTTTGACTTTGGTGCAATCTAAGAGAGTTCCAACATAGCTCAGTGGTAAAGTGCTTGCTTGATGTGTGCTTGGTCTGGGATCGATACCCATCGGTGGGTTCATTGGGCTATTTCTCATTCCAGCCAGTGCACTGGGTTTTTTCCAAATTCCAACCAGTGTACCACAATTGGTCAAAGGCTTTGCATGGTATGTTCTTTCATGTTTGTTGGAAAGTGCATATAAAAGATCCCTTGCTGCATTAGGAAAAATGTAGCGGGTTTCCTCTGACGACTATGTGTCAGAATTACCAAATGTTTGACATCCAATAGCCGATGATTAATTAATCAATGTGCTCTAGTGATGTCATTAAACAAATCAAAGGCCGTGTTATGTGTTATCCTGTCTATGGGAGTGTGCATATATAAAACATCTCTTGCTATCAATTACAAAATATAGCAGGTTTCCTCTCAGACTATATTGGTCCAAAATTACTAAATGTTTGACATCCATTAGCTGATGATTAATAAATCAATGTGCTCTATTGGTTTCTCTGACGCCATATAACCGTAAATAACATGTGTTGAGCGCGTCGTTAAATAAACCATTTCCTTCTTCTATTGGTTTCAATAAACAAAACAAACTTTAATTTTTGACTTTGGTGCAATCTAAAGTTCTGCTGACACTGATATGGATCATGCATCACAAATGACAGAAATGTGACAGTCTTTAACATAACAGTACCACGTTGTTTTCAACAAACCATGCCAATTACTTCTACTGAAATAGTCAAATCTTACAAGTCAGATGTGGGAATGACAGAAATGTGACAGTCTTTAACACAACAGTACCACGTTGTTTTCAACAAACCATGCCAATTACTTCTACTGAAATAGTCAAATCTTACAAGTCAGATGTGGGAATGACAGAAATGTGACAGTCTTTAACACAACAGTACCACGTTGTTTTTAACAAACCATGCCAATTACTTCTACTGAAATAGTCAAATCTTACAAGTCAGATGTGGGAATGACAGAAATGTGACAGTCTTTAACACAACAGTACCACGTTGTTTTCAACAAACCATGCCAATTACTTCTACTGAAATAGTCAAATCTTACAAGTCAGATGTGGGAATGACAGAAATGTGACAGTCTTTAACATAACAGTACCACGTTGTTTTCAACAAACCATGCCAATTACTTCTACTGAAATAGTCAAATCTTACAAGTCAGATGTGGGAATGACAGAAATGTGATAGTCTTTAACACGACAATACCATGTTGTTTTCAACAAACCATGCCAATTACTTCTACTGAAATATTCAAATCTTACAAGTCAGATGTGGGAATGACAGAAATGTGATAGTCTTTAACATAACAGTACCACGTTGTTTTCAACAAACCATGCCAATTACTTCTACTGAAATAGTCAAATCTTACAAGTCAGATGTGGGAATGACTGAAATGTGTTAGTCTTTAACATAACAGTACCACGTTGTTTTCAACAAACCATGCCAATTACTTCTACTGAAATAGTCAAATCTTACAAGTCAGATGTGGGAATGACAGAAAGGTGATAGTCTTTAACATAACAATACCATGTTGTTTTCAACAAACCATGCCAATTACTTCTAATGAAATATTCAAATATTACAAGTCAGAGTTGTTCTGTCAGATCTGCCACTGAATAAATTATGACCAATTCTGCAGCAGTATTGCAGGAAATTAAATTGATCTGTGGGTGGGCTTTTTTACACATACATGTACGCCTCCCACCGTACAAACGTTGGGTTTTTTAAAGCATAGAAACTGTAAAACAGTACTTAATTAATTACAAGCTCTTTCCAAAAGTTCGCTCCAGCCAGTGCACCACAACTGGTATATCAAAGGTCATGGTATGTGCTATCCTGTCTGTGGGAAAGTGCATATAAAAGATCCCTTGCTACTAATGGGAAAAAAATGTAGCGGGCTTCCTTTCTAAGACTATATATCAAAATCACCAAATGTTTGACATCCAACAGCCGATGATTAATAAATCAATGTGCTCTAGTGGTGTTGTTATTTTCCAAGACGTAAATATCAGGAGTGTGCTGAATTACTAGAATGGGGTTATCAAGTAAAGGGAATTAATTCAAGGAGCAACTAGTAAATCTGGAAATACCCTCTAAAAATAGACTAGATCTCATCTCAAGCAATAACCATTAATTCCCAAATGATATGTGCATTTTTATAATTACAAAAGATGCATTTCAAATTGTATCACAAATATCAGAAACACTTGGCATGTACGGAAATGGATAATCTAAACAATAAAATGCAAGTAATTTAATTTTTAACTTTTAATTTCTAATTTCTAATTTCAATTATCAAAAAATGGCTCTACTTGAAAAAAATATGTCTAGTTTTTAAAAACTAAGGACTGTCACTTTCAAGAGTTGACCTGATTCTGATATAGAAATGCAGAAAGAGGAAGTTCCTGTACAGTTCACAATCACAAAAAGATCAATCCATCAAAGACTTAAGAACAGCAGACACTTAGAAAACTAACCAATACATTGACAAAGATGGCAATAACAAGATATTTATTGCATCTTGGTAAATACTGGATATAGAGATGCATAAAGCACAGGAAGTTGTTGTGTATCTCAAGGAGAAATATAAAAAAGCTCACTGTTAAATTATTAATATCGGTAAAGCTTGCATTGGTCTTATTAACACACACGTCACAATAATGTGTAATGTCAGCAAGAATTTGTTGTGAGATCAAATGCAACTGCTTTAAAGCCCCCCCCCCCCCCCTTCAAAAGAAAGAAAGAAAAAGAAGCCCACTAGAATGGAGATGTAACGGTACTTACAACTGACTAATAGTAAAACGACTAAACAAATGACGTTAAGTCCTCAGACTCTTACTATAAGTACATGTATATCAATCAATCACAGAATTCAACAATAGACCATGTAAAGTCCTTAACAAAATAACATTATTAAAGTGACAGAATCTAGTTTTTAAACACTACATTGTCTCAGAGATCGAGAATCGGTCCCAGACCGGGAAAAAAGGGCTTTTAATCCCCACCCCTGCACTACAACATATTTTTCACTATTAAAGCCGTTTTTGATAATTTAAATTGGAAGTACTTACATTTTATTATTTCAAATATTCATTATCGTACACTTGAAGATGAGCTGATCATCCAGATTTTTGTAATACTCCAAAATGCATTTTTTATGATTCTAAAAACACATGTTAATCTGAGAAGTAATGTTTATCGAAAAAAGCTCTGGTCATATCTAGACAGTATTTTCACAATTAAACATCACACACTAGCTTCACTCGGTTATAACCTTATTCAAGTGTGTTGCAGGTTTGTAAAACAACTGAACTTAGTGTCCATTTTTACAGGCTGAAACCAGGATCTGCGCCTTTAACAGTATTTGACATGTGTGAAAACCATATCGAATAGATCAAACATACATGTACTTGTGACTGCTATCATACACAACAAAATGCATGTAAATTTGATAATGCTCTAAATATCAAATGAAAAGGGTAAATGTTTTATTATACTAGCTACATATGTACTTACTGTACTTTATTTGGCTGTTAAACATTTGTCTGTTATACCAAAGTTTACACAACTGTAACACAGATGTCCAATAAAGCAAGACCAATATGTCATAATCATCACTACAAGAGCATAAATAAACAAAACTAGAATTGTACACTTCAAAATTAGCTTTCTACTTTTAATGTGAACCATTCTGAAGCATCATTTTTCCATAATATTTATTACTGGTGTAATAAAACATGTATGTACTCTTGGTTGTCTTAAATCGCATAGCACAAGTGATCACTGCAGAGTTGTAATATAAATACACAACTTCACATACATTATTTTCACTTCCTATTTATTGCACAAGTTTATTTTGCACCTAACTATACTGGTACGCGGTCTCGTGGTATATTTTTTGCACAAGTTTATTTTGCACCTAACTATACTGGTACGCGGTCTCGTGGTATATTTTTGCACAAAATAAACGAGTGCAATAAATAGGAAGCGAAAACAACGTATGTGAAGTTCTGTATTTTTTTACATACCATCTTTTATTTACTAAAACAATTCTTAATTTAATTAGACTTTCATAAATCTATGATCAATACACCTTTTATTGATTTACTTAACGTTAAAAATCATACTCTGCAACAATCTTGTGTAATATTTATAACACAAAGTGACTCAATTTGTAAAAGATATATGACGTCAGTAACAAAAAAAGTGCTAATCCTAGTAAAAATAAAAAGGGAATTCTCCATTCAAAAGTTCCGGTTCAGATCACACATACATGTGATACAAGATAAATTTATCACACAGTTTGAAAATGTCTTTTTCACTATAGTATGATTGAATAGGTATGTAATAAAAATGGTACCTAAGTGAAACCAATAAATCACTATATAATATTGTAACGAGCTGCATTGTTAATGTGCAGGCTGCTGAACTTTCCTTTGTGAAGTAGGGTATATGTACATGCATGTAACATGCAGGAAGGAAATTAAACACAGTGCACGGATACTAAGAATGTCAACACCTGCAACACTTCTTTTGTATTGCATCTCTGCGATGATAATGTCACACAATTCTCTAGGTGCACACGAACCTAGATCTTGTATATACATGTAGTATGATGAATTATAATGATGACGTTAACTTTTAATCTATGAAACTGATGAATGGCAGTAAAAATGTAATTTCATAACAAGTCACGAAGTCTTGAAAATGTATGCCACTGCATGGTACATGTATATGTTAATTAAATATCTAATGGGCCTGTCTCCCACCACCGTGTAATAATTACATGCAACTCTACTCAGGTGTGCATTGATGAGAAGCAGTTCAATTTTCTCAAGGTAAATCAAGCCTGGAACAAAGTATCTGCAGGAATGTATGCTGGAGGGGGATCTAGACTGTAGGGAGGGAAGTTTCTAAGGTGGAGATCAAGTCACGCTCCCCTCCAAAATATATATTGGAAAAAAGGAAATTTGCTTAGAGGGATTCTCTTATGTCCGTTACTGCTTAGATCATAACACTAAATCCCCTTCGTTACATTTTACCTCTATGAATTATTTAATGTCTACAAAAGATTTGAGTATTATTCAAACAAGATTCAATAAACTTGCAGCATACAGCAATGCACAGACGTTGAATGTAAAGACACAGAAAACCAATTATCAATATCAAGATAATGCAGCAAAATGATCTGAGGCAATTTAAAAATCTCAGCATATACATACATGTTGATGGTAATATAAGTGAAGGGGCAGTATCAAAGCCTTATTTAAGCTAAAATCAACTGCTGGATGTGTACGAGCAAAAAATAAAAATAAGGTTTAAATTGTCTCCTGAAATCATAAATAAAATTTACAACATATAAAAACATGTTGTGTTCTGAGAGCCAGACACACAAAATTTGTGATATCAATACCATCTGGAAAGTTGCAGAGAGGTATGAAAATCTAGCATTTAATACCTCTACAATTAATAAAATGTGTACTGCAAAAAACATGCCAAGAAAAAAATAATATATATATAGTCCAAAGCAAAATAAGTGTTATAGAGAATTAAAAGTCCATGGCATTTCCAACTGATGTGGACAACTACAGGGTTTGCTAATATGATGTTCCTTAGCAACAGACATCTGTAAAAGAATAAAACATCTAACTGGAGAAAACTTGAGTGTTTTCTCTTTTATAGATACATTACCTGTCCTCAAGATTCATCCCGCCCGGGCCTCCCCGTTTCCTGTTCTCCGTGCGATGCGCTCAGGGAAAAAGAAGGAAGTTACAGTCATGTGACCGGAACTAGAGAGCAGTATGCAGTAGAAGAATTTAGGCCATCCCATTGGCTGTTGGGATGTTCGGACCAGACCACTTGCGTGGGGGGGAGGTGCACTTGTTTGAGGACAGGTAATGTATCTATAAAAGAGAAAACACTCAAGTTTTCTCCATTTCTATAGACATTACCTGTCCTCAAACAAGTGCAGCATTCAACAGATGGTGGTGGGTGCCGAGATCCGTAGATGCTTGTGATAACTCCCCAACCGGAAAGAGGCTGACTAGTGGAAGAATAAGGCCAACCTTGGTAAGCCCTCATCCTAGGGATGCCCGTCACAGACCAATGCAGGTGATGTTAGTAACAACAACCAGAATGGTGGCATCCGTCAGCAGTGGCAGGTACGGCTCCTAGAACACATGGACCAGGAGGCGGAAGCCACATCTCATGCTGGTTCTGACAGGGTGGGAAGACGTAGCCACCAGGGATGCAGGTGTTAGGTAACCCTCACGTATTGAAGTGTTATAGTTTTTCAATAACAAGCGACAACCTAATGAGGTGCATCCGTCAGAACATTGAACAAAACAAGACCCCCGAGTGTTTTCTGTCTAGTACACCAAAGATCTGTTAGTTCAATAACGACAACCAATAACCACATGCAGTGCAGGGTAAAGGTTATCGAGACAAAAGTTCCGGCACCAGTACGTGAACTGTGCAAAAGAACAAAAGTCTAAGCAATCCTCATCTGTCGATTCGATGGACATCTCGGTATGCAGCCCAGAATCAGACAGACATCAACGGCGACGAGGACGGCTTGTATTCAACAGAGTCTGTGCAGCAACAACCGGACCCAGATGATGGAACCCCTCAACGTCTTCTGTGGAGACATCCCTCAGATAATAGTTGGCGAAGATGGAGTCCGTAGCCCAGAACCAACCAGTGATAATGTGCTGAATGGGTGTGTTGCAGTGCAGGGACATCGTGGCAGCCAAGGCACGGAGTTCATGCGGATTAGAAGCAGACGGAGCAGGTAAACCCTCCTTCTGATAGGCGGTCAGGATAGAAGACCGGATCCAGGTGGCCACCGTGTTCTTGGTAAGATCCCTCAACCGACTCTGGTTACAGGAAAGGAAAAGTCTTTTGCGATGTTGTCGAAAAGATCTGGTCCTCTCGATGTACTGGTGCAGGGCTCTGACAGGGCACAACGCCAAGTCCTCAACGTCCGCCGGACCAACGATAGAGGAGAGGGCCTGCACAACATACGAACGAGGCGCTTGGTCTGGTAACTGATTCTTTGCAACAAAGTTCATGAGTAACCCCAAGTTGACTGCACGCCGATCTTGGTGAAAACGTACCAAGTCTACATCAAGAGCATGGAGTTCTGAGACACGGGCAGCCGTGGCAAAACCGAGTAAAAACACCGTCTTCCGCATCAAGTCTTGCAGGGAAGAGGATTCGATCGGCTCATAAGGTGCGGTCGATAACGCTCGTAACACCAGATTCAGGTCCCATCTTGGTGGCCGAAACCGGTGTACTTGATCATCAAGGCGAAACCCTTTGATCATCTTATGGATCTCAGGAATACCCGATAACTTCGTTCCAGTAGCGACATCACGAACAGTAGCGATGACCGAAACGTACCCAGCGATGGTAGACCCCTTTAATCGTAAAGTGGTCCGCAGATACAGCAAAAAAACCCAGCAAGACGAAGTATCTGGATCGTCTGAGGTTTGAGGTTTTGCCGGACACACCCTCGGTGAAAGCAAAGCCATCTGACGTTGTAAGCCACAGTAGTAGATGATCTGTGCGCTTTCAAAATGGCCGCCGTAGACTGTGAAGAAAAACCTTTCTTTCTCAAACTCTTGGCGATAAAGTCCACGCGTGCAGTTGGAACAACTGCGGACGTGGATGGTATAGTCTTGACGTGGGATGCAGCAACAGATGATCCCAGTCTGGCAGCGGTAAAGGATGTGGATCGGCAAGACGTATTAGATCTGGATACCACATCCTGGATGGCCACATTGGAGCAATGAGTAACAGGCGACAATGGTACAGCTGAAACCTCTGAAGCACCCTTGGAAGGAGGATTGGTGGAGGAAAAGCGTACGCGTCCATCTGTTCCCAGCTGATGGCCAAGGCGTCGAGATCCAGAGCTTCGGGATCCAGCACTGGAGACACGTAAACCCTCAGCTGATGGTTGAATCGTGTGGCGAAGAGATCGATGTTTGGTGTCCAAAGTCTGTCGCACACCCATCGAAACGCTTCGGGATGGAGCATCCATTCCGTCGGCTGTGGAGACGACGGCCGAGACAGTGTGTCGACTAGTACATTGGAAACCCCTGGAATATGGCGAGCCCGAAGTTGCAACGGAATCTCGTCAACCAGCTTGTAGAGACGATAAGTCAACTGCAGCAGACTGCTGGAGTGGGTTCCGCCCTGACGGTTGATATAAGCCACCGCGGTGGTACTGTCTGTGGCTACCATGAGAGAGGCGCCTGACAGCATCTCTCGCCAATGAAAGATGACGTAACTGACAACATCTCCAACAGGTTGATGTGTAGATCGGCTTCATCTGGAAACCACAGCCACCAACAGGGACTGGACTGCAAGGCGACTGGTAACCGGATCAGCAAATCTGCGTTATTGTACTGAATGCATGGATTCAGAAACAAACTGGATACCGCGACCTCTAAGCATAAAATGTTGCGCCGACGTCAAAATTACTCTTGCAATGATACTTCATGAAACAGTAATAGAGTGATTCAGGAATCAAGACATCGGAAACAGCGACCCCGTGATACAGGCAAGAGCCAAGACAGCGTAGCAACTCGCTACGCTACATGCCCGATATACCTGGAAGTGAAGCAACGCAAAACAGCAACCGGCTAAAATCCACGGCCGTCACACCACCCGGTGCGAAACAGCAGCAGAGACCATCTAGACAGCATCGGTCACGAACTCTGGCGGTAACAACAGTAAACGTCAGTGAGTTGATAAGCCGCAATGAACCATAGGAAAACGGTGACGGTAAAACCCCGTACCACGTGATGGCAACTGGATAACTTCCGGAACCAGCGGAAGTAGCGACTGTCTTGCATCGCCACCGGATATAGAGAACGATCTGCCGAATGTCGCTGAACCTTCCTCGAACAAGAGAATATCGGTGCACGGGATCTCAACACAAGTGACCGGACCAGTAGACTTTCTTCGTCACCAACCCGGAACGCTTGTAACGTCGAACCCCTTCACGGCAAAGAGCCGTATGTAGACCACAGGTCTGCCAAGATTACCGGCTTGTGCTGAAAGTCAAGAATGGATCGCTTCAGGCAAGTCGGTTGACGATAGTGTGCAATCGTAGTGCACATCGACGTCACGGAAGATATAAGGTAGACCAACATCAAAGTCGACGGCTAGAACAAGGCATATCCTCTGGCATCCTGCACATGAGGAGTTATGGTCGCCATGTACAACATGTACGCTGAACTGAAGCCATCGACAGGACGTGCCAATCTGTAAGTTCTAGGAAGACGTCTGGTCCCGCCGGAAACAGCGTCATCCAAGGCCGGCGTCACACCGTTGAAGGATAGGTTGAAGACGGGATACGTTCGTTGTGACGAATGGGGAACGGCACAAACGAAGTCTACTCAAGTAAACCGACATCGGAGCAGTCCTCAAACGGAAACCTTCTAGAATGGTGCGAGTGGACTGTGAAGTGACGAAAGCATATACACCGCAGCGAGACAAACAGTCACAGCCATGTGGGTCACTGCGTCGGGATCTTCTATAACGGAAGGTGCCGACGCATCATCTGGAAAATCGGTCAGTAACCTGGCACAGGCACTTCGATCCAATGTACTGGCTGCATCGGAAACACGGACCGTGGACGGTCCCGTCAGGAGCCGGTGTAACCCTGAACGCCGAATCAGCTGCCGACTGGTGTGGACGGTACGATGTACACGGACCGGCAGGAGCCGGTGGAACCCTGGACACTGCACCACTTCGATCGATCACGGGACGACGGTACCGAACGGTGAGCCGATGACGCAATTTTCCAATTCGTTACAGGGCTCCGTCTGCTTGCTGGAACAACGATACGCACGGGCCAGTTACTGGTAGCCGTGTAAACCGACGGGGGCCTGTGGCAGCCAACGATCGAATGCCGATATCTGCCGGTGGAACCTCCGTGGCGATCATCGAACCCGGACCCTTCTTGGCTGAAACCGGTGGATGGGCCAGCGGCGGTAGCATATCAGATATGACAGCCAGACAATCCCTCAGTGACAGGTGGTCCGCCGCATCCAGATCTTCCAGCACCGCATGAACCGATACATCATCAGAAAGTCACGTAGCACCCGTGAACAGGCCAGTCGCTCTGGTCATGGCCCGATGGAGATACCGGAGAACCGGACCGTGGGCGGTCCCGTGTGGATACCAAGGAACGGATGACCACATCGTCGTTGGATGTGGCAAGGACGGCAACATGTCGTAGACGGCCGCCAAGCAATCCCTCATAGTCATATGGTCCGTAGAGTCGGGCTCTTCAATGACAGATGCCGCAGGCGCTTCATCACCAAAGTCTCGTAGAACTCGAGCACAGGCCAATCGATGTACCGTAATGGAAGCCGCTGGTTAAACCGGACCGTGGATGGTCCCGTCTAGCCCTCGGAGGCCTTGGAAGCCACATCAACTGAAGGTTGGCGCTGACGATCTGTGGAACCCGTAGGGAGCCATACAGGTCATGTGGAACGGCTACGGTCCCGGCTCCGATGCGCCGAAGAGGACTTCCCCGCCGAAGATCGGTGAGCCTTGGAATCCGTGGAGCGTCTATCTGAATGAGCCGGCTTCTTAGAGGGCTGCGTAGAGACCGCAGGCCTGTCATCCGAAGTCTTAAGTAACGGTGGAGCTGAAGAAGCCGCACCCCCTGAAGAGGGGACTGGAACCGGACCTGACCCCGAACTCGCCGGTTTAGGTAAGGTCGCCATTGACGCCATTGTTTCTTCCAGCATGGTCGGTAGAATTGAACGTAACTCTTCCGCCACGGAGTCAGCAATCGAAGGCGAAGATTCCACCTTCTTGGTCCTCGAAGATTCCACCTTCTTGGTCCTCGCTGACACCACCTTCAGGTAAGCCGCGAACTCGACATCAGACAAGCCCGCACAAAGGTCGCATCTAGAAGTGAGGCCACACGAACACGACAACCTAGGTCGCCGCCGGCTAACTTCTTGCAGCGTAACACGCTCGAACTAGTCGCCTGAACATTATCAGATATGATAATAGTAATTTTTCAATCTGTGAAAAGAAAGAAAAACCAACCATAACACAAATACAAAGCCGGTAAATAAAGACGCCATTTTGCAAATGGCGTCCGACACGACAACCGGCGATATAACAACATTTCATGTAATTAACACTTGGCAAGTCAAGCGAAATACGCGAAAGACATATGAAAGCTAACGAAAGCTAACGAAAATTAAGGTGAAAAACATTTCACCCAAACACAAAGCCAGTCAACACAGACGCCATTTTGCAAATGGCGTCCGACACGACAACCGGCAATATAAACAACATTTCATGTAATTAAACGCTTGGAAAGTCAAGTGAAATACGCGAAAAGAACATACGAAAGCTAATGAAAACGAAGGTGAAAAACATTTCACCCAAACACTAATACAAAACCAAAGGTCTTATAAAAAAGTTGACTCCAAACAGAGCCAAGCAAAAGGACGTCCAGACCCTTTAGCGAAGAGAAAAAGAAGGAAGTTACAGTCATGTGACCGGAACTAGAGAGCAGTATGCAGTAGAAGAATTTAGGCCATCCCATTGGCTGTTGGGATGTTCGGACCAGACCACTTGCGTGGGGGGGAGGTGCACTTGTTTGAGGACAGGTAATGTCTATAGAAATTATATCACTTACTTGTCTTCCCCGAGGACAACTCCAAATCCAACATGTTCAACCCGGTGAAGCTGGGGACTACTCCAGCCCACAAGTTCAGCCGCTGCGAAAATGGTGTTCAGATGTAATGCCTGAAATACAAAACATGAATTGCATGCAATTAAATGTCTTGTCAACCATAAACTGATTTGGTGTAAACAGTTTTCATAATATGATATTTTGATCTAAAATTTACATTTAACTGGACTTCATTTTTAAAAATAAAAAACAAAATTATTTATAAAAACATTATTTTAAATTATTATTTTTAAAGTTTGTTTTGTTTAAATACACCACTAGAGCACATTGATTTTATTAATCATTGGCTACTGGATGTCAAACATTTGGTAATTTTGACATATAGTCTTAGAAAGGAAACCCACTATATTTTTCTATTAGTAGCAAGGGATTTTTTTATATGCACCATTTCACAGACAGGATAGTGCACACCACGGCCTTTGATATACCAGTCGTGGTGCACTGGCTAGAACAGTTTTCATATGATATTTTTGTGATCTAAAATTTATATTCAATCAGCTTTATTTTTTAAAATTATATATATAATTATTTATAAAAACATTATAAGAAATTATCATTTTTTAACATGAACTAAGATAAACATCTACAGGTCCAACTGTGACCCAAGCTTTAGTAATCTAGGACATTACAATTAAAAAAAAAAGATGCAAAAGAATAGCCACAGGTTCAACTATGACTTAAGTTTCATTGATTTGGCACTTATTGTTTGTGAAAAACTAGGTTTAAGGTATGGCATTAGGTTTAAGTTGACAATGTCACCTAAAAGAAAAAACCCCTATATTTTGACTTTGTTGAGGTGGGGTCGGGACTTAGCTCAGTGGTAAAGTGACCGCTTGATGCATGGTCAGTCTAAGATCGATCCCCATCGGTTTAAACCATTTATTACTTAAAAAATCAGGTTAAAACTGTTTATTACCTAAAAAATCAGGTTTAAACCATGTATTACCAAACAAAATCAGGTTAAAACTGTTTATTACCTAAAAAATCAGGTTTAAACTGTTTATTACCTAAAAAATCAGATTTAAACTGCTTATTACCTAAAAATCAGGTTTAAACTGTTTATTACCTTTAAAAAATCAGGTTTAAACCATTTATTACCTAAAAAATCGGGTTTAAACCGTTTATTACCTTAAAAATCAGGTTTAACTGTTTATTACCAAAAAAAATCGGGTTTAAATCGTTTATTACCAAAAAAATCGGGTTTAAGCCGTTTATTACCAAAAAAATCAGGTTTAAACTGTTTATTACCTACAAAATCAGGTTTAAACCATTTATTACCTGTCCTGAATCTACTACGTATATGATCCAGTCTGCCTTCTCATCGATAAGCCGCTGTCGAATAGCTGCCAAGTCGGAAGTGTCGTACGTGAATCCCCCGTCTGACTTGACGACCGTCAGCGGGACAGACTCACCAGGCACAAACATCACCATCCGACCCTCTTCTTTCTTCAGAAAACCTTACCAGAAAAGAAAAAAAAATGACATTGTGCATAAAACTCATGTAACTGGCCTCGGTGACGTCGGGGTTAGGCCATCGGTCTACAGACTGGTAGGTACTGGGTTCAGATCCCAGTCGAGGCATGGGATTTATAATCCAGATACCGACTCCAAACTCCGAGTGAGTGCTCCACAAGGTTCATTGGGTAGGTGTAAACCACTTGCACCGACCTGTGATCCATAACTGGTTCAACAAAGGCCATGGTTTGTGCTATCCTGCCTGTGGGAAGCACAAATAAAAGATCCCTTGCTGCCTGTCGTAAAAGAGTAGCCTATGTAGCGACAGCGGGTTTCCTCTAAAAAAACTGTCAGAATGACCATATGTTTGACATCCAATAGCCGATGATAAGATAAAAAATCAATGTGATCTAGTGGCGTCGTTAAATAAAACAAACTTCTTTTTTTTAGAACTCATGTAACAGGGTACGAAATCAAAGAAAACGTTTATCATCATTTTCTCATTTGAAGAAAACTCTACCTGAAGATTAAGCTCACATCTAAAGCTGATGGGAAATGGCATGTGTGTGGCACAGATGTCCATAAAAGGAAAAGAAAGGAATATTTGTTTTAAGACACCTTAGCACCTTTTAAACTATGGCTATTTGATGTCTAACATACATGTGTGGTTATTTTGACAATCGATTGATAAGAGAAAAAGAGGGGAAACCTGCTGCTGCCATATTCTTTATAGGGATCCTTTATATGCACTTTCCCATAGACAGGACAATACATACCATGACCTTTGATGCATTAGTCATGGGGCATGACAAAAACACAACTACCCGGTATACTGAACAAAAAAAAGAAACTTCCGATTTGTACATATAGTATTTGTTGTGTTAAAGAATTCATTGTGTAATGAAATTATATAGGTAGTATTATCGATTATTTTTGCACTGTTAATCGTGAAATTCAATTTGCACGTGCATGCACGGTTTGACATGTCCCGTGTAGTATTCGGTCAATTTGTTTTACTTGTCTTACTGACACTGTTGTCAAGTGAATGAAAACTCTTCAAAATTTGTAAACATATTAACGTTTTTTACATTTTTAGTATGCCAAGAATACCCAATAATTTATGCGAACGGGCGATTGGCATGCTTGATGCTGGTATGTCGACAGAAGACGTTGCAAGGCATGTTGGGACTTCTAGTCGAGCGATATGAAATCTTCGCGTAAAATTTCGAATGACAGGAAGCACCAACGACTTGCCACGTCGTGGACGTACGCGTGTTACAACACGTGGTCAAGACCGCTATATCATGAACAAGCATTTGTGCAATCGATTCCAAACTGCCACTGCTACTGCTGCTAACACGCTGGAATTCCGTTCTTTTTTCGGATGAATCCAGATTTTCTTTACAACGTGGTGATGGCAGGATGCGCGTCTACCGTAGGAGAAATGAACGCTATGCTGACTGTTGTGTTCTTGAACGAGATCGTTTCGGGGGTGGGGGTTGTGGCATGGTCTGGGCAGCCATTGCCCATGGTTATCGTTCACCACTAGTCGTCATTGATGGCAATTTAAATGCTCAACGTTACCACGATGACATTCTCGCTCATCACGTCATTCCTCTGTTCTATAACAACACCAACATCTCCATTTTTCAACATGATAATGCCACCTCTCATACAGCTAGAGACACTGTAAATTTTCTTAGGACAAATAACATTGATTTCATTGATGACTGGCCCACTAAAAGTCCTGATCTCAACCCCATCGAGCATGTCTGGGATAGTCTGGACAGACGATTAAGGTGTCGTCCCAACCCACCTGCTAACGTCAACAAACTTCGTCAAGCGCTCATTCAGGAATGGAACAATATTCCACAGGCAGAAATCAACACTTTAGTCAATTCTATGTGCCTGTGATGCACTGCAGTAGTCAATTCAAGAGGTGGTCATACCCGTTATTAAGTGGGTGGGTTTTTTTTTAACCCCTACCACACTACCCTACAATTTCTCCCAGTTTCTGTTAACCTATGGCCATGATTTTTGCACCAACCGATGCATCATGGAACACTCTTTAAACACATATATACGAATTATTCCCCCGGTTTGTTTTCATCAAGTTATGTTCAAGCAAAGTTAGCGGAAGTTTCTTATTTTGTTCAGTATAGTTTAAGCTAAAGACTGGTCATTATTTAACAAGTCACATTTTCTTACTGATGCAAGTGTTAAAAAATAACAAGTTATTTTTATTTTTTATTATTATTATTATTATTTTTTTAATCCCACTGCCCCGTTTCCTTTCTCTCCTTTGAATTTCATCTCATTTCTTCCCTATCTGGCAGCTTTTCCTATCTTTCAACTTCTTTCACTATCCACCTCCACATCCTAGTCCTTGTCTGTCCAACAGTGACAGGTGCTTGTCTCTTGTGGCTATCTGTGCCACACACCTGACATTCCCCATCATCTTTTAGCTGTAGTCTGACCACTTTATTCATAACAAGTTATTTGACTATTAAATACATTCAAAATGTTAATAAAATCAATGTACTAAATGATTGATTGATCCAGGCCATCTAAGGCACATTACTCTTGTATGAACAACAAATAACAGGAAAGCTGAAGTATCTTCCATTGACTATCATAGCTTTAGTATGAAGATATTGAACAAAATAGAAGAAAGAGCACTCTCATTTAATTGTATTTGTTTCTGTCATTTTGCCATGTTTGCCGCCGGTCACATTATAGGGCTATGAGACATGAAGGGAAAACAAAAGTCGAATGTGTGGAATGCAATACACGAATAGCATGATTTGGCATCCATGTTCAGCGCTGAAATTAAGATGCATAATGCTATTTTAATTTATTCCTTAGTCTCATTATCATCTAGTAAGTGTCGGGTACTCAGGTTTCGGTTGAGTTTGACCCTCACATAATCGAGTCCAATATTTTGTACTCGTGGAAGCAAGAGATCTTTTTCCATATGGTTTCCCACATACAATGGTCTTGGATGTACTAGTCGTGGGGTAATGGCTGGGATGGGGAGTCCTATAACTCATCACATCTCACTTGAGCACTGGGGTGCTGGATCAAACCTTCTCGGCAGACACATTGGGGGGGTTTTCATCCCAACTTGTGCCCAATGTCTGCCAGGTATGTGCTGTCCTGTCTGTGTGAAAGTGCATTCCTAACTGCTAATGAAGATTCCTTACTGCCAATGGACAAATGTTGCGCTGTCAATAAACAAAATAAACTTTTTAACTTCAACTCATGTAGCACTCTACCATTTACAGGGGTGGGACATAGCCCAGTGGTAAAGGGTCTGCTTGATGCGCAGTCGGTCTGGGATCACCTTTGGGCTATTTCTTGTTCTAGCCAGTGCACCACGACTTGTATATCATGGTGGTGGTATGTGCTATCCTGTCTGGGGGATGGTGCATACAAAACATCCTTGTTATTAATAAAAACAAATGTAGGGGGTTTCCTTTCTAAGACTATATGTCAAAATTACCAAATGTTTGACATCCAATAGCTGATGATTATCAAATCAATGTGCTCTAGTAGTGTCGTTAAACTAAACAAACTTTCTACCATTAACACTCTACTATTATGTTAGATCATGCTCAGTGTTTTATAAGAATCCTCTTCTTTAGATCTACATATTCAACGGTGCGATTAAAAAGAACTACAGAATACCGTTATCATCCAGATAGTTTACAGCTTTCATCATGCAAGTTATCAAATCTCACTGTCGGTTAACAATTCAGGCCTATGGATTTCAGACAACATTTCGGAAACATCATGGAATTAAACGTCCATTACCCATTAACATGATTACAATAAAAGATTTCGATGGGTTCTGATGATCACAGGGCACGGAACCAAAAAAAGAGTTTTCCATAAAATTGAAATGTGGAATCCTAATTTTTTATTTTTGTTTAAATGCAGATAACTTTCAGACCTACATATTTTAATTTATAATTAGAAAGATCTATACAATACCATTATCGTCCAGGTATTTGACGACATCTTTCATCAACTCCTGGTAAAAGGATTCCCCTCGATCTATCAATGTAACACTGAGTCGGTCATACACTTTTTGAAATTCTGAAGAAAAAAAACAACATTTATATTCATGCGAACTGATACACGAGCAGAAGAAAAATAATTTTAGTAAAGCTATTTCAAAAACAAACTTATCCACAAAATATACTATCTAACTCAATACAAACTCCGTGGAAATTAAAATTATTCCATTCCAAAGATAAAATTATTCCATTCCCAAATGTTAAAATAAGAAAATAACAAATCAATCATATTTGTATTAATTTGATCATGAACACTTAATGACATGCCTAAAATTTCATGTGATTAAAAAGCCAGTCACATTTACAATTACTTAATTGTTAACTCTTTACAAAATGCCTCATTTTTCACAAGATTTGAAACCCAGTCAAATTTACTAGAATTCAATTGTGAATCCATCACGAGATACCTTAAATTTCACATGATTTGAAATCCAGTCACATTTATTAGAATAACTCAACCATGAATCCTTTACAAACAATCTTATATTTCTTTTGATTTATATCTTGTCAGACATAAAAGACTTTGTCAAATTATGTGGGGCAAAAGTAACAAATAGGACTTGCAGAGGTTTAAAAAAAATTAATTATCTATTTATAGATTTCTCATTTTGTGAAGTATTTACGATTAACTATGTATTGTAAATATGACTAGATTTCAAATGCTATAAATGAATTGTGAGACATTATATGACATACATGTATGTGGTATCTAGAGAAGGATTTGTGATTGTATTTCAAAAGTTAGGATATTTGTGGCATATTGTGAAGAGTTCACAATTCACCACTTCTGGAATTTAAATTGTATGAAATCTGAGGTATCAAGACAAGCAAGAAGCAAAACCCATTTTGTGGAGTGGGAAGCAATCTTTGCTTCTCAAATTTAAACTTAAACAAAAGCAAGAAATTGACAAGCAGTTATAGAACACAGCCATTGGTTCATGTATAAATTCTACAGTTGTATAATATTCGAAGATGGAAAGCAAAAGCTGTTTATGAATCTGATTATTAAGAAGTGTATTGTGAATTTTGAAAAGCATATGTCTCTTTCTCCCTGTACATTTCAAGCCTTGTAATTAATTGCAAAGGAAGGAAGGAAATGGTTTATTTAATGACGCACTCAACACATTTTATTTACAGTATGGCATCGAACATATGGTTAAGGACCACACATATATTGAGAGAGAAAATCTGCTGTCGCCACTTCATGGGCTACACTTTTCGAATAGCAGCAAGGGATCTTTTATATGCATCATCTCATAGACAGGATAGCACATACCACAGCCTTTGATGTACCAGTCATGGTGCACTGGCTGGAACGAGAAATAGCCCAATGGGCCCACTGACAGGGATCGATCCCAAACTGACCATGCATCAAGCGAACACTTTACCAGTAGGCTACGTCTCGCCCCTTAATTGCAAAGATCCATGATAATCATTTCTGGTAAATATGACTGGATTTCATATATTGTATAAAATCTTAAGAAAACTTGTGATGGGTCGATTCATAATTAAACACTTCTGGTAAATACGACAAGATTTCAAATTGTATGAAATCTAAGCTATTTAGTGAAGGGTTCACAATTAACTGGTGTTCTCACCTTGTCGAGAGATGTTGTAAATCAACTGCCAGGCTTTGTAGTGCTCTGGTTCGTGGGACTGAAGTTTGACAACACATTCGTACGCCCGTTTCTTGAAATCCTCCTCTTCATCAAATCGGTTTTTTGCTTGCTGAAATATATATCAATAAAAATATTATGAAGAAAGAGAAATAAAAATTAATAGTAAGAATAAATAGAAACTTGCATGTTATATGTTGAATAGCAAATCACGAAATATTCCAAACATATACTAGAATGATGTCTCTAAACATTCAGCCATATATGACTTTCTTCCAAACTTTAACCTGTCTTTAAAGCGACAAGCACTAGTTTAAAAATATTATGGTATATTTTTCACTATTAGATTTGTTTTTGATAATTACAATCAGACATTACTTAGATTTTATTGTGTAGATTATCCCTTTCCATGCATGCAGTGTTTCTGGTCATCCTGGTGTTTCTAAAAAAAAATTTAAACAAACATACTTCTGAGAAGTAATGGTCTAATCTATTTTTAAGGGTATTTCCATGTTTCATCGTCACAAATACTTGTTTCACGCTATTGTAACTCTATTTTGTTGTATAGGTTTGTAGCTTGACCCAGGGCTCAAAATTAACGACAGCAATTGCTGTCGTTGAAATATAAATTGACGTAGGTAGAGAGCATTAGCGATGGCACTTTTGTGCCATCAGTACTATTCCTCAACAATAGCAAAATATATCCACCTGGTGTGCATACATGTAATCTGCCAATATTTAACATTTTCACATTTGAAATATGTCTACATACAGCAAAATAACCTTTCAGTCAAATTAATTTTCTGCAAATGTCACTTTTAAAAAAAAATTGCCATAGGCAGGCTCAAAATTGCCATTGGTGGGCTGTTTCAATCATGGCAATTCTTTTACAAATTGCTATGGGAGACAAATTCTTAAGTTTGAGCCCTGTTGACCAAACTTAGTGTCCATTTTTTATGGGTTGAAACTAGGTTCTGTGACTTTAACCAAGCTATGATACAGTCAGACTGCCAGATAAAAATCATCCTTCTATAGACTTGCATCATGTGTAACAGTACTTAGAATAATAGTATGCACTCTCCAGATACTTGATCAGTCTAGAATAAATCCCTGTTGGCAGACTCATTAGGCTATTTCTCATTCCAGCCAGTGCTCCACAACTAGTGTAACAAAGGCTGTGGTATCTACTATTATGTCTGGGGAATGGTACAAATAAAATATTCTTTGCTGCTAATCAAAATAGTATGGAAGGAAGGAAATGTTTTATTTAACGACGTACTCAACACATTTTATGTACGGTTATATGGTGTCAGACATTTGGTTAAGGACCATGCACACAGATATTTAGAGAGGAAATCTGCTGTCGCCACTTCACTGGCTACTCTTTTCGATTAGCAGCAAGAGATCTTTTATATGCACCATCCCACAGACAGAAGAGTACATACCATGGCCTTTGTCACACCAGTTATGAATCAAAATAGTAACCAACGGAGTCGTACCTCAGGTTTTCTTTATCATCAGTATATGTGTGATCCTTAACAATATGTCAAACACTATAAAACAGTATATAAATATGTGTCAAGTGCATTGTTAAATAAAAAAATTCTTCCTTAATCTGTTAAAACAATGTCTAGCAGGTTCTAATTTTAATAGGCAAACAGATATCCAAAACTAGATTTGCATGAGCAATGTGTTTGTTCAAATAATTTTCAGGCTCATGATAGGAATTTATGGTATGTAATTAATGAGATATTTCTTTAACATATAGGGCTGAATTTACAAAGCCTGTTTTTGTACAAGCATTTTTCAATGCTTAAACACCTGTATTTAAGAAAAACACAAGTAAATTTGGAATAAATAACACTTAAAACAAGTGTAACTGCCAAAAAGCAATAAGCATAATAAGAATCCATCATAATAAAACAAACTAACACGGAAAAAACCCCGAAGTTTGACTCTAAAAAACAGAGCCAAAGAAAAGACATCCGAGCCCGACAGCGAAGAGAAAAAGAAGAAAGTTATAGTCACATGACCGGAACTACAGGGCGCATACAGAACAAGAATTTTAGGCCATCCTGTTTTCTGTTGGGATGTTAGGACCAGACCACTTGTGTGTGCACTTGTTGAGGACAGGAAATGTTGAAAAGGGAAAAATTGCTCTGTAAATTTGATTAAACATTTGTTACAGCACACCTTATAAAATGTCTGCAGATCTGCTATGGGCGGAGGCACCGACAGGAAGTTTGGGTAGCTGTCTTTGAGGTGAGCGATGAGCATGCCAAACTGAGTGCCCCAGTCTCCGAGGTGGTTGATCCTCAACACATCGTGACCCACCCACTCCAGCAGACGACAGATTGTCTCACCAATGATTGTTGACCTGCACAAAATACAAATTTCTATTTTATTAGTGAATTTCATTTTAACTTGTTTTCTGTGTGTTTATATCCAAAAAGGGTTGAAATATCCTGTCTTGTGTACCACTTCACAAAGACAACACTAGACATAAAAAAATTAAAGTTTCTTGTAACCTAACCAATCTATAAAATCATCCTAATACACTTTTTTCTTTTCATTTTTTCCTTTGCTCTTCCTTTTTTCAATATAATTAGCATAGGCATACGGGCTCCCATTTTTATTGGGATGCAGGCTGATTTTGGTCCAAAGTAAATGAAAATGCCAACACTGGATAACCCTTATTCATCTTTACATTATTACCAATCAATTATATAGCGTTGCAAACGAATCACTACACATTTTCACACGGATGACAACCTATATTGTGAGTAGAATGATGGAAATATATGGTGAAAAGTTTTCAGCCCAGCTCATTTTGCCCAAACTTCAATATCATCTTTGCCTGAATGTGAAGATTTGCTCCAGCACTGGGAGTAGGGGCAGCTACACCCCTAACCCCCAATCTCGTACTTATGATAATTAGATAGAGCCATTTAAGGTGAGCTATCATGCTTCCCATTACTCCCCTGAAACTAGTTCAAGGAGAGGAATATTAGCTCCGCTTAGTATTTGAATTTATATCGTATCAATATATGGTAGTACCCATAGTTAGAGAAGCGATTAACATTTCCCTCAATTCAAGACATCTGTATAAAAAAAAAATTTTTTTTTTTAAATTTACCTCAGATGACCGACATGCATCTCTTTGGCAATGTTTGGCGATGAAAAGTCGACCACAACTCGACATTTCCGAGACAGTGGTGGAGGCTGGACACCATTCTTCAGAAGATCTGATATAGCTTGAGAAACATATTGTTTGTTGAGAAAGATGTTGATAAATCCAGGACCAGCAATCTCAATCTGAAAGACAAAAGAACAGAGTAAAAAGGTCATTTAATTACCTGAACTTGTAAACCTGCAAAACGGTAGTTGTCTTGAGTTACATATACAGCGACACCCTTCAAAACTGTAAATGGGAATTCCCTCAAAGCAAGACTTTTTATCAAGGTCCATTTTTAAATGTCAGTAAAAAACAAAACCTCTCTACACCTGATACCCCTTAGAACCGGATATATTACTTGGTGATTCATTCAACTGATTGCAGTTTTTCTTGTTCCAACCAGTGCACCACAACTGGTCAAAGGCCATGGTATGTGCTATCCTGTCTGTGGAAAAGTGCATATAAAAGATTCCTTGCTGCATTAACAAAAATGTAGAGTGTTTCCTACGATGGCTACCTGTCAGAATTACAAAATATTTGACATCCAATAGCCAATAACTAATTAATCAATGTGCTCTAGTGGTGTTGTGAAACAGTACAAACTTTAACATTACTTGGTCCCATAGGTGTTTAGCTATTTAAATGGAAGTTGTATATTAGCAGTGAAAGTACTCTAAAATATATTTTTGTTTTTATTTTTAGCAGGGGGTCTTTGACCCCCTTGACCCCACCCCTAGATCTGCATTTGTATCTATTATTAATGAGTACCATTATACACGCAATAGTTAATGTATTAACTGGATGGTGCTCAATAATCATTTATTCATTTCAGGTTAACAAGTGATAGATCTGCATCCCAATACCAGATCCGACCTTGAATTAGTTTCAGTGGCGGCCATTACATTGACTTTCTCTCAGTTACCAATAACAACTAACTAGTAACCACTGTCCTAGAGGCAGCTGAGGTGTGTGCCCAGGACAGTATGCTTGAACCTTAGAATGATTTGGTTTTCAACTAACAGAAATGAGCTGAGGTGTGTACCCAGGACAGTATGCTTGAACCATGTTTTTTTTTTTAGCAGAAATGAATTAAAATGAATGCAACCTTTTCACAGAACTTTGTAGGCTGTAATTTGTCTACTATAGCTTGAGCCACTTCTTTTGGGTTGGCTTTCTGTCCACTTCCTTTGAGAATCTGAAAACAAAGATACACATTTTTATGTTTTTATCAGACAGTCAGGCAGCATTTTACTTTTTATTAATATTATATTGAAAAAAAATAAAATAATAATAATTCCTAAAAAAAGGTTAATTAGTTTAATGACACAATTCAACAATTCTGAAAAACATCTTGGGATAACACTGAGACAGGAAGTCCAGAATTCATCTCTGAGGCTGACTCAATCAAATCTCCTGTATTAAATTTAAACACAGTCAAAACTGATATTTATTCCATTTATGGAACATGTATCTATAATATAATATGCAAGGCCTTTTCAAAAGTTTGTTCTGACCGCTACTCTTCTTTTGATTTGTACTACCGACAGCCTTCTTTGTCCAATGCTGCATTTCACAAGGATCTTTTTGAATTCAGGTCAGCTGACTATCATACTAAATACTGCATACAAAGATGAATTCCATAAAAACAATCGTAATGGAGGCCACCATCTTTGTTACTTGACACAGAAGTGGCTATATAAACGACGGCCAATGTGGGCTGGTCATATTTTGGGGCAAAAGCCTAGTGTAAGGTCACTATACTCCATCTAAATGAAATGTTTTATTTTTAACAAGGACCTCAACACATTTTATTTAGGGTTATGTGGTGTCGGAAATATGGTTAATGACCACACATATTGAGAGAGGAAATCTGCTGTCGCCACTTCATGGGCTGCTCTTTTCAATTAGTGGCAGGGTTTTTTTTATATGCACCATCCCACAGACAGGATAGCACATACAATGGCCTTTGATATACCAGTCGTGGTGCACTGGCTGGAGTGAGAAATAGCCCAAAGGGCCCACCGACAGGGATCGATCCCAAACCAACCGTGCATCAAGCGAGCCATTTACCACTGGGCTATGTCTCGCCCCTTTGAAAATGAAAGGAAGCAGTGGGATAAAAAAAAATAAAAATTAATTCACACAGAAATAGACTGCCAACCTGAGCTATCCCCATGGCACTGTTACACTGGTAGTCGGACTTGTTGCTGGTCGTGAGGAGTACCGGTGGATCTGGCAGGGTAGGAAACGCCTCCCGGATAGCCATCTCAAAAATGTCTTGCAGGGCTCCTGGGATGCTCACCGTGTGATTAGGCTTAGATGACTTCTCCATATCTATGAACTGAAAACAAACATGTATGAAGCTAATGAGGCATAACTTGACAACAGGGCTAACAGAGGGCAGATGGAAAAAAAAAATCAGGGACTAGTAGTAGAGGGTCTCCTTCACAGAGACATAAAAGAGCACTTTTAAACTAAAAAGTGAGTTTTATCATATTTTTTAGTATTATAGACAATATAAATATAACACTATAGAAAGTCATACAAGTAAAACAAATATGTATAGAAAAAAAACTTATTTGAAAAATTAAACTTATTACAAAGAGAAACTGCATGTAGAAGTGTTTTATAACTGATTATGAATTTAATTTTTATTAGGAATGTATTATTTATCAGTTTTTGAAAATGCCATTGGGTATAAAAATCTGGAAAACTTTGTTTTCTTTAATGACACCACTAGAGTACTGGTTGAGGCCGAGGAAAACCCAATGGATCCACTGAGGAAGTTTGATTCTATAAACCTATGCACCTCAGAGAATGGTTTTAAAACAGCAGCTGTTCTTGTGAAATTTTCATCAAAGAACAAGACGTTTTTGTTGGTGTTAAAATCCACAATTCCAGGAAAGCCTGATTTTTATCTCCAGATATTTTTATTTTAATGGTTTATCAGTTAACCATTATTTTCACTTATACTTATACACACTGATATTTGACTTACACCAATATATAGGTAACTTATACACCACTTATAAGTGGCATAAGTGGCATATAAGTCAAGTACAATGTATACTTCACTTATAAGTTTGTATAAGTTATTTCCGTAAGGGATAACACCAATTAACATTCTATTTCATTTCAAGAAACATACACGTTTTAGAAGATTCAGCTGGTACTTCAGTTTTGAATTTTCACTTTGCAGTTTTTCTACTTCAGGGGAGACAACTCCAGATGCAGCCAGTTTCTCAGGTTTCTGCAAAGCTTGTATTTCTTGTTGAAGTCTTCTGAGTTCTGCCTCCTAAAACATAAATAATTACAATCAGTCAGGATATATTATGGTATAGATAAAGAAAGGAGCATTTGTTTAATGACAGCTCAGAACATTATTTTAACAATAAAAAAACAACTCTTGTTTTATCATGTCTGGGGGTTTATTTTAGCAGTATATAGGCTCTCGTATAGTCATGTATTATATTCAAAATTATTAATGTGTCACACTACAATGATATTTGTTGAAATAGACTGAACCTGTATATATTTTTATTCCAAGTTTTGTTGCAAATATTATTTTTATTGCATGAACTATAGGAAATTTATAGAGAAATAATTTCCATTTGCATGTTTCGTATAAAGATCTTGGTTCATAATCTTTCTCTATTCTTGTTCGACATTATTGTTACATCAAAAATTGTTTTTAAAAAATAAAAATAAAACTGAATAATATTTAATTTTGTTAGTGTTCTTGGCCTGTTAATTTGATTTCAAAGTGGTAAATGAAAACATAACTCTCTACTTTTGTTATAATCATCAATTGTGAAACGATTACCAATTCCCATAACCTTTTGTGAATGAACTGTGCAAAGTATAAGGCACAACACTTTAAGGTTAGTAAACCTTTTTTTAATTTAATGTTGTCATAATAATAATGTTGTATACTCTTAGCTGAACGAATAGTGAATACTCTGAGATATGTTAAAAGGTATATTAGGACCACATCATCACGTGAGAGCTAAAACGTCGTAAGTGGCAGATATTACCTAAAATGTCTTTTTTGCATATTCAGAATCGCCATCCCTGATTACATATTGTCACAAAAAATCATAGCTGTGTCCCTAATTGCATCGCTTATATAGAAGGATTTAAATGGTTGTAAGTGAATCACTGATACCAATTTGCACGAAAATAGATGTAACTGACACCGATTTGCTTGCTGTCCATTATGTGAACACGACTGGTCGTGTGTGGTAGATACACCCTTTTTAAATACAGTTTGTTATATAAGTATGTCTGACATAGGTCGTATGTGCCAAATATGACGCATATGTATTCTTTGTTATCGGTCTGTGATAGAAATTGCAAATGCAAAGTACAATAGAGCATACATTATGTCAATATTTTTATGTGCTTAAATCCTAAAATAATATGACTTTTGTCGTTGTGAGAGCCCGGTCTATTTAAGAAACACATTTGGCAACAGACTAGAATGGTGTCTGTATATATAAATAGGAATTGCAGTAACATTAATGCTTGTATGGTTTGCTATTTTATGTGCACCATAATTATAATAATAAACATGTTTTGGTGAATTTTCTTGAAAAACAAATATCTATTTGAAACGTTTTTAATTGAAGCAAACTTTCTAACATGTAATTTGTATCTGTAGATACAATTTTAATTCATAATAATGTTGTATGTAGCATATATGACCAAAGTGCAAACATTATCACACTGATTTTGTATGTACATGTATTTAATTATATGTTATGGTGATCAAGTTCCGCCTTTCAGCTGCCTTTGAAGATCTACAGGATTGCCCTAATGTAGGCATAATGGATTAACAATATTACATACAAATGCCATTGTAAGCTAAAAGGCGAATAAAGTGAATGTTGCCTCAACATAAACGATAGCAAGATCTACGAACTTTGATTAACTTTACAGTTAACAAATATTTGCAACAGAATATCCATGTCCTGAGTCAGACTATGAACACGTTAAACCAGTTACTAAGCTAAGCCAAGCAACAGAATGCTGAACGTGAACATAACATAATACACACAACACAGCATGCACAACAGAAGCTGAACATGACATAGCATACACAATTGGACATGAATGTAACATAGCTCACACAACAGGACCTGAACATGATACATGTATATAGCATACACAACAGAACTTGGCACATCAATGACAACAAGACCTGAACATAACATAGCAAAAAGCTGAACATGAGAAAATAATCACCATAGAAAATGAATGTGACATAGCACTTGCGACAGTTTATTTGTTTGTTTTGTTTAACAACACCACTAGAGCACATTGATTAATTAATCATCGGCTATTGGATGTCAAACATTTGGTAATTATGACTCATAGTCATCAGAGGAAACCCGCTACATTTTTCCTAATGCAGCAAGGTATCTTTTATATGCACTTCCTCACACAGGACAGCACATACCACAGCCTTTATCCAGTCACTTGCGACAGAACCTGAACCTAAACATGACATATCACTCACAACAGAGGCAGAAAATAATTTAGCACACACAACAGAAACTGGAGGATTGATCACTTAACACTAACAAAACACGGAGAGAACATTGCACATAACATAGTCTGGAGATATCACTGAAAACACACCATACATAACCTGAAGAGATCACTGAACACAATAGAACCTGGATAGATCACTGAACACACAACAGAACCTGGAAAGATCACTGGACAACAGAAAATGGAGATCACCGAACACACAATAGAACCTGGAGAGATCACTGAACATACAACAGAACCTGGAGAGATCACTGAACACACAATAGAACCTGGAGAGATCACTGAACACACAATAGAACTTGAAGAGATCACCGGACATACAACAGAACCTGGAGAGATCACTGAACACACAATATAACCTGAAGAGATCACTGAACACACAATATAACCTGGAGAGATCACTGGATACACAATATAACCTGGAGAGATCACTGGATACACGATATAACCTGGAGAGATCACTGGACACACAATATAACCTGGAGAGATCACTGGACACACAATATAACCTGGAGAGATCACTGGACACATGCACAACAGAACCTGGAGAGATAACCAAATACACAATAAAACTAGGAGTGTGCACTAAACACTAATCCACAGAGATATGGGGGGGGGGGGGGGGGGTGACCTCCCTCAGAAAGAAAATGGGTTGAGTTTAGGGTTATGGTTTAAGAAAATCATACAGTAATGATAAGAGTAATTAATTATGTCAAAAAGTTAACTTAAAAAATAAGTTCTGCAAAATATTTGGGTATGGTACCATACCCATTTTACCCTCTGGCACAAACTCTGCACCAGATAAGGTCACACAAAATCAGGGGTGGGTCAAAGAAAACCAGGATTTCAGCAGTCAGAGTTACGTTTTTTTCACATTATTATTGTGTTCAATTAGTGATTTTATTTATCGTATTATTATTAACAAAAGTAAAATAACTTTTTTCACGTAATATTTTGTTTAAGCAGTGATTTTATTAATATGTACTTCTACTACTTATATTCCTTTTTGAATGTTTGCTTCTAAATATTTTCTATTCACCCGGAAATCAACTGTATAGTGAGACTGAAGGGTCCACCAGAATAACCTGTGTCCGTGACATCAGTTGAATTTACAATACATGTATATACATGTGTATGTGTATATGAAGGGTTCACCAGAATAACCTGTGTCCGTGACGTCACAGTTGAATTTACAATATATACATGTGTATGTGTATACAAAGGGTTCACCAGAATAACCTGTGTCCGTGACGTCACAGTTGAATTTACAATATATACATGTACATGGGAGAGGAAGGTGGGGGCGGGGTGGTGGCTCGGGGATCACAGGCTGAAATGTTTTCTGTTTGTTTTTCTGCTTAGTCACCTGTATATAAGTATTTAATATTTATACTGGTCACACGTAGAGGACCTGATTTTAATCAGATTCATATTGATATTTACTTCACGTACAATCATAAATCTCATCTTTAAAATGCCACCCCCACCCCCATTCCATCCCACCCACCTCACAACCGAATAATAAAGTGTATCTACCCAACCGTGTTATCATACTATTACTACATTGCCAAATCTGAACAAACACTGCGCTAGGCCAGTCCGCATTCAAATCAATACATCTATTCTCGAGGAACTGGGAAAGTCCAACACGGAAAATGAAATGTGTTTGTAAGATTGACTGGACTACTTTTAAAATCGGGAATAAAATATGATTTTAACATATGAATATATCTCAAAATACCATCACTTCGCAAAAAATCCCTCTCTCACACAGACAGACAATTTATATTTATTATAACACGTCAGTCCTGATTGTCCGTCTATTACGTAATTTGTGTATTTATAATCGCACGTCGGGCCGCTGTTGTGCATGTGTCCTCATTTCAGCCCATGCTACCTGACTTCAAATACCTGGTGAAAATGCTCAACAGCTTAACCACTTGACAACAGACACCATTTCTTGTTTGTTTTTCTGCTTAGTAACCTGTATACAAGTATAATAATAATGATCACATCTCGAGCTACTATTTTTTTCCTTGTCATGTGACTAGAAATTCCCAATAAAAAACCCAACCCTATACCAGCACCATATAAAACAGTTGCAGATCCGGTTGCTGTGTGTGTGTGTGGGGGGGGGGAGGATGGGGGGGATGAGTCTTATGGGACTCAAGACCCTGTTTTCACATTGGAGGTGGGATCTGTATGGACTACTATGTAGAGGATCTTAAATCAATCCTATTTAATATGTAATAAATGTCACAGCATTCAATATAAACGTTTCTTTCATAAATCTGCCGATTGAGACACAACCCCCAACACACACACAAACAACTTAGCAAGATGACATTATAAAGGACAGCTATATATCAAACTAGAAATATGTTTACTTTTACTGTGCAAAAACCATAAAGTGTAATCTGTGTTTTTATATTGTTAAAGGGACATTCCTGAGTTTGCTGCAATTTTTAAGATGTTATCAACTAACAGAGACTTTTTAACAATTGTAATTTCTGCATAAAATATTAGTGGCTGTATATTAAACGTGTTCTGGTCGTTCTAATATTTGTACTTTGTTAAATTTCATTTTATTTCCTAAAATATATTTTTTCGTACGTAACAAATTATTTGAAGACAAAATCCAGTATGCATGGGCTTCTTACAAATATTAAGACGACCAGAAACACATTAAATATATAGACACTGATGTTCTAAACAAGAAAATATATTTAATATGCAAGTTTAATAGTAGAAATATTTTATTAGTCGGAAACATCTTACAATGCATCAAACTCAGGAATGTCCCTTTAAGTCAAAGAACATTGCATCAGCCCAGTCACATATTCATATCAATACATGTAAAGTGTAATATTATAAGTTTTCTATATTAAGTCAAAGAACAATGCATCAGCCCAGTCACGTATTCAAATCAATATATTTATTTTCGAGGAACTGGGAAAGTTCAACACGGAATGATAGCCATGTCTAAGATTGACTGTGGACTATTTTTAAAATCGGGAATATAGTATGACTGTAACTTGTAGATGTGAATATATTTCAAAATATTATTATTTTGTAGGTAGTACTAAACCAAATAACTTCCGGCTGGGTCAAAGTGCGAGGTGCACCGAACTTTTGATAGAGAAGTGAACACCACAAGTCCTGTGATTGGTTATAAATGTGAGTGTGTTGGTTGTAAAAAATAATAGTTTCATCTGGGTAAAAAAAAATTGCAATTTTATTTCATCTAGTACCAATGTGTCAAGTAGCCTTGTGCTTGAAACATGTATGGGGTACCTGTAAAAAAAAGTACTCGAATTTTGTGCGAAACTAGGGTAGTCACAGACGCTACCCGTTATCTCAGAAACGAGCAGCTTGACCCCATTTTTTTCTGATTCACTTTAAGTGTAAGGGGTGGTAGTATTTATATCCGTGGCGTTTATGTCGGTTGATACGTTGCAGGTAGGAGTTTTAGCCACATATGTTACTATTGTCGTCTATGGGATTTGATTTGGTAGTATACACCCTATAGCACATATTCAGTACATAATAAAAAATATTATGATTTTGTCATTTTATTTAATTAAACTATACTGGTTGATAAATTAGCCATCACTCGATCATGCAAGTTCACAATGACCTTGACCTTGACAATAATCTCTGTACATGGCTCTGAATGGAGTTTGAATCAAAGTTAGCACTGAAGAAAAGTTGGTTTTGGCCTCTAATTCATACTGTAAAGATTTCAATAATTTCTTTTTACATGGTATTTGACTTGCCATATACAACTGCTCTTAAATATGGTATTATATATAAGCAACCTGAACTAAGATTTTAATAGCAATTTATTTTTATATTAAAAATAGCATGTGCCAATAGTGGGTTAATGTCTTTAGTTTCCATTAACATTGTTAATTTTTTATGTATGAAATTCTGAAAACTCAAATTTGTAAAGAAGTTGATTTTTATTGTCATTTTGACATATTTATAGGGTGCTAAGTTATATTTTAGACAAATTTGTAGTTTTATGCAAAATTTAAAGTAAATTTTATGAAAAACTTTACCAAAAACATAATTAAATTTGTTGTCACTATTGTGCCTTCTGTTCTTATTTGTACATAACAATAAGGTTGTTAAACATATACTTAGATCTCCAGATAATTTTTTTTTTTTAATAATCACTTAGTTAGCTCTCATGAAAAGTATTTTGAGTTTATACTAGATTCAGAACCAATTTTTTCAGATCTGATTATCTGCCTTGGATTAAGTTGATAATTTATTTTATTGTTAAAGCTGTATTACCTAATGTTACTAGCTAAATAAAATGCTGGATTACAGATTGTAGGAATACATCTAATGTACATATTGTATTCATCAGGATTAGAAAATAATGCAAGAAAATAGATGTTCGGGTAATTTTGTCATTTAAAAATAGTTTTTTTTCAGTAATTAATCAAAAATAAATGTGTTAAAGCTGCATGATAATTCCAGATATCACAACTATTAAAACCTCCAACTACAGTAGGCTATAAATAAAATACAGTCAGGAATATTGGTGGCTGCCAATAGTTTTGATGGTTCATTATGAAAATCAGCATGGCCGATGGATTTGAAATTCGCACACCTGGTAACTTGAAGACACCCACACCCAGCATACAGGATTTCCTCCCAACACTAATGTTCAGGACATTAAGTCATTACTTCATACAGGTACAGTCATGTTTGTGTTTCCTTCCTCAGACAGTGTATTTTTTTAATACTGATATTTCTTTGATGTGCCTGTTAAGGTCTTCATAATCTAGGGGTCAATCAAGTGCATGTGTTTTAATGGAATTCTTTAAAGGGGTAGAGGTACTCTGACACATATGTTACTATTGTCGTCTATGGGATTTGATTTGGTAGTATACACCCTGTAATTAAGGTTTATAATTTATATCGAAGTGGTTGTAGTGAGAAATGACGCAATATTTTGTACGTTAGGATTGTTAAATTGGAATTTTCACCTACATTTTAGTTACTAACAAAACCCCACAAAACAAACCCCAAAAACAACAAAACAGATGATGTGATGTTTTATACATTAGGATTGTTAAATAGAAACTTTCACCTGCATTTTAGTTGCTAACAAAACTGCAAATAATAATAATAATAATAATAATAATAATAATAAAATAAAAATAATAATAATAATAATAATAATAAATAAAAAAATAGACACCCACCCACCCCCAACCCACTAAACTCTCCTCTTTGATAAATGTTGTGTACCAAAACACTGTTCCACGTGTTTGCATGTATGTGTGTGTTTTGTGTGTGCGTGCACATGTGTGTATTTTTTATGCATGTATGTGTGTTGTGTATTTTAATGCATGTGTCTATGTGTTTGTGTATATTTGTATATGTATGTGTGTATTTTTGTGGATGTATGTATGTGTGTGTGTATTTTTGTGTTTGTATGTACATGTATGTCTGTGTGTATTTGTGTGTATGTGTGTACGTTTGTCTATGTATGTTTGTATTATTGTGTATGTATGTGGTAGGGTATCTGTGTGTGTTTGTGTGTATCTGTCAGTGTGTTCGTGTGTGTCTGTGAGTGTGATTGCGTGTGTCTGTCAGTGTATTTGCGTGTGTCTGTGAGTGTGTTTGTGTCGTATGTGTGAGTGTTTGCGTGTGTCTGAGTGTGTTTTTGTCGTATGTGTGAGTGTTGCATGTGTATCTGTGTGTTTGCGTGTTACCAAGTGTATTTTTGTCGTATATGTCAGTGTTTGCATGTGTATCCAAGTGTGTTTATGTGTCTGTGAATGTGTTTGTGTTGTATGTGTGTGTTTGCATGTGTTCTTGATTTCAAAAAAGCTTTTGATGTTGTGGACCATTCAATTCTGATTCAAAAGTGTGTTCTGTTCCAGTCTTATTTAACTAACAGGACACAGCAAGTGGAATGCAACATCAGAATCCTAAATCCATTATTTATGGTATTCCACAGGGTTCCATACTAGGACCTCTTCTATTTATACTGTACATAAAATGTCTTCCACTATACATTGACCATGTAGTGTATGCAGTTTTGTTCATGTATGTGTACAGCAGTGTTTGCATGGTGTATCATGTGGTATGGAACAAGTGTTACAAATTCCAAAAGTGTTTTAATAAAATTCAGAACGTCTGACAACACCACTGAATGCGAAAAACTTTTATGTTGTGGTGTTTGCATGTGTATCAAAAACATTAGGTGTGATGCAAGTTTTACAATGGTGTTACCACTGTGTTACTGCTGTGTGTGTTAGACCGTGTGTTTGCAATGTGTATTAGTTCCTGTGGTTGTGGAAACACGAAATCCACTATTGTGTGTTTTCAAACTGTGTGTGTATGTGTCTTTATTTAAACATGCTGTTCTGCATGTGTGAGTGTTGATTATGAAATATTTTCTAAATGTATCATTTGTCCTCTGTTTATATGCATTTCTAATTCTGTATTGTTGTTGAGGGCCTCAGGGAAGATTAGCTTTCTGACTGTGTTACCCTGTTGCATGTGTGTATCTGAGTGTGTTTGTGTCTGTATGTTTTGTATGTGTATCCGAGTGTGTGTGTGTTGGTTTGTATGTTTTATGTTTGGTGTACGTGTATGCGAGTGTGTGCATGTGAGTGAGTTTGTGTGTTTATGTGTGTATGTTGTGGTGTGCATGTGTATGTATGTATGTATGAATGTGTGAGTGTTTGGATCTGTGAGCATGGTTGCGTGTGTGTAGGCCTATGTATGTCCATGTGTTTGTGTTTTTATGAGCATGCATTTGTAAGTTTGTGTTTGTGTATCTGTCTACAGAAGCGTGTGCATGCTTGCGTGCCTGTGTTGTCGGAAGCAAGGGGCTAGAGAGCCCGAACATCCGCGCCTTTATCACAAACATATGTAAAATTATGATTGTTTTAAGCATTATTGGTTTAGAGTTTCTTCATACAAATGTTTAGTAGTTTAATAATTATTGTCACTATTAAGCAAACAACATAATTTTAATGCGTAAAGCAAAATAAAATGGTATACCTATCTATACCTCCACCTTTTCCGTACAAAATCCTATATACAGCAACACATCTGCGAACAGTTGTGTAGAAGTCAGTTTTGCAGGTCCATAGCCAAGGGGGGTGCGACGGGTGTGAACGCACACACACACACACACACACACCGCGTGCGAGAATTTGAGTTCTGCCCAAAAATGTACAATGCTTTTTATTTCCTATTATAAGTATTTTAATGTTTACCCTAACAGATGGCTGTATTAAATGCTAGTTTATTCGAAAACATTATTGGAAGCCCACCCTCTGATATCTGTAGAAGCTCAAGTATTAATTTCAGTGTTAGGAAAGTTCCGTAAATATTTTTTTGGGGTCTAAAATGGTGCATGCATTATACCTATGATATTACAAAGCGTTGTTATGGGTATATTCAATTGAGAACCAGTCTATCATGTAAGTAATTGTGGCGCGCTATTTTGTTGACTTACAAACTACAACTATCATGGGACGACCTGAGCAAAGAGAGTGAAGCAAAAACCATGCAGCCAAGAACTGTCAAACGATGGACACTTTTTTTATGAAAAAGAAAACAGATATAATATAACTGGTCAATAATTTTCCACGCAGCCATTTCTACTCTGCCTAGCCAAGTGGGCACGAGTTCGACCCGTACCTTTCTTTCAATGGTTATGGTAGTTTCAGGGATAGGGTTAGGGTTAGTCTTTAGAGCCTTTGATATAGAGGGGTACGTGTCAAACTCTTTCCTATCAACCAAACTATGACCCATAAATATCAGTACTACAACCCCTACCTCAAAGTATTAACTGCAGAAAATGGTACCTTTCATGGCTAATTTTCGGTATAACCAGATGTTTTTACAACACCCCTAGTTTCGCACAAAATTTGAGTACTTTACTTCACAGGTACCCCATACATGTTCCAAGTACAAGGCTACTTAACACAGTGGTACTAGATGAAATAAAAGTGCATACATTTTTTTGCCTAGATTAAACCGACACACATTTATCACCAATCACAGGACTTTGACCCAGCTGGACATTATTTGGTTTAGTACTACCTAAAGCACCAAGTTCACAGTGCAGGGGGTAATGTCAGTATGTTTGTGAAGGGATGTTCCACAATGAAGATGGTAAGTATAAAGGTATGTAAATTGTAATATAAACTATGATACGTAATCTGTATTTAGCAACCACAATTATAGGTTTTATATAACTTGAAAGCACTGTAGTAGCCAGCAATTTGGATTGATGGGTATGTGGGGTGGGCACCCATTTCCCCCATGTGTTTTATATGTGCAGGGGATAGCACTGGTGGGGGATCCAATGGGAGTGGGGGTGGGCAACCAACATTTTAGAAAACAAACTTATAAAGGCAAACAAATTCCTGATTGGGGATGGAGCATTGCCCCACCCCCACCCATCCCCCACACACACTTACAAATGATAATCTTCTTAAGATAAATTTTAGGCTTTGAGTTTCCAATAACATTTAAAATTATATATTATAACATTAAATAATATAACCAATATTAGTATATTGCATGAATGCGGCAAATGATGTCAATCTTCTTTTTTCAGTTACACGAAGAGAGTGAGGCATTAAGCTGTCCTAAAAAAAATGGGAGAGAAGCTACCCTAGGGTTAATTATAATTTAATTCAACAATTTGTAATAATGTTTAAAAAGTCCACGATTTCATCTATTCTGTCAGTTTCCTCTGACTGTCATCTGAGCTGTCCACACCATAATGTCTCAACTTCCTCCACGGGTAGTCTCTGTAGTTTCAACCTGGCATCCTCGTTCTCTGCCACTAATAAAGCTGGTCTGACCCACGGCACTAACTAACGACCACCGGTAGTAGGGATGCATAGTAGGTGGTTGCAAGTGCCTCTTAACAATGCCAGAAGTAACTACTGAACACTCCCCGAAGTGGTCAGACTAAGCCCACAGCTAAAAGCTGATGGGGAATGGCAGATGTGTGGCACAGATAGCCACAAGAGACAAGCACATGTCACGGTTGGAGAGACAAGGACTGGCATGTGGAGGTGGACAGCGAAAGAAGTTGAAAGATAGGAGTTGTTGCCAGATTGGGAAGAAATGAGATGGAATTCAAAGGAGAGAAAGGAAAGGGGGCAGTGGGATAAAAAAAAAAAAAAAAAAAAAAATTGCGTTTCCTTCTTGTGTTGTTATTATTGTTTGTATGATATGATAACATGTTTTTAAAATGCAATTTAAGTAAGTTCCTTTTTTAATGAAATTCGGTCGCGGGCCATTTTCAAGTTGTACGGGCGAGTCAAAGTGTTGCTGTGAGTGGTCCGACTGGCCAGTCAAAACAAATCCCAAGTGCATACCCTGCACTGTTGGCAATCATCAGAAAATGGATTCTGCCTGGCTCGATCTTTTGGAGTGATTGCTGGAAATGGAAAGTGTACGACAGGTCCCGGAGCTGCCCGAGGGATATAAACACCAGACAGTCAACCACTCTGAGTTCTACAAAGACCCAGAGACAGGGGTGTGTACTAACAGTATCAAGAGTGAATGGAGAAAGGCCAAAGTCGGGATGCCCACTTACAACACTATAGAAGTGCACCATTGCGGGTTTTTTGCCCAGTTCTTGTGGAAGCGGCGACACCAAGGCGAAGATTTATATTTAGCACTCATTCAAGATGTAGCTGAAATCTATCCAGGAATGAAGTAGAAAGCTGCTCCACTGCTCCAAATTTCGGATAATGACTCAGGACTGAAATCACTATGAATAACGGACACGAATAAAAGTAAACCAAACAACTGTCGTGGAGAAATCTGTAACAAATAATCAGTTTGATTACTTGTTATCACCACCTGATGAAACCATATTGAGAGGTCGAAACAGTTGTACCCATAAAATTAATTTTTAAAAAGGAGAAGATAATAGTGCAAAAGATTGGAGATTTAGAATTAAGGGATTAGAATTATTGGGGGGGGGGGGGGGCCTAGCTCCCCCAGCCCGTCTTGCTCTTGTGCCTGCTGACCCTAATCACTCATTGTAGACATGTAGCCTATCAACGTCTAGGCTACTAATCACTCGCTCCTCTGTAACAACAGACTGATCGGTATCAGGTTACGGCATAGCTTTGCATTTGTCAGAAGTTGAATCCTGCACACCAACCCAATTACCCTATAGTCACCCGATCCTATGTTTCTACATTAATAATAATAAAATTAAAAGAAACTCAGAAAATAACACAAAGTTCCTAAATTAAAATAAAATAAAACAGAAAATTACTCGACCCTATGTTCCTAAAACAAAATAAAACAGAAAACCCTGACCAATCGACTGTAACCATAACCGCTCCTGAAATAAAACACAAAATAACGCAAAGTTCCTAAAATAAAATAAAACAGAAATTAACTCAAGTCTATGGACATTTAGTGTTATTGGGGGGGGGCAGCACCCCCCAGTCACCCCCAGCACCCCTTGCTAACCCTAATCACTCTGTAGACTTGTAGGCTATCAACACTCCTCTGTAACAATAGACTGACAAAGTTTCTAAATTAAAATAAAATAAAACAGAAAATCACTCGACCCTACATGTATGTTCCTAAAACAAAATAAAACAGAAAACCCTAACCAATCGACCATAACTCTAACCGCTCCTGAAATAAAACACAAAATAACGCAACATTCCTAAAATAAAATAAAACAGAAATTAACTAGTCTATGGACATTAAGACTTATTGGGGGAGCCAGCCCCCCCCCCCCTCCCCCCGTCCCCTTTGCTATCAACACTCCTCTGTAACAATAGACCGACCAGTATCAGGTCACGGCATAGCGTAGAATTTGTAAGAAGTCGACAATCAAAATGGCAGTTGAATTGATGTAAAACGACCGACTCGGAAACATTATGATCGCTAAAAACATACACAAATGTCTGAACAGGCTATTGGTTTTATTTTAGTAATCGTCAGAGTAGCTAAAATTATCGAAAATTACAGATTCATTATTTCGTGTACAGTAAATGGTTGTACTTATAGGTGGCAGACATATTCTATAACCGTACCAAAAAGTGTTAAGAAATATGCCATATATAGACCTATAAATTTATGAGTGGATAAAGTTCAATCTTGATTTCTTTGCTTGTTTGAATGTCATTTTTGTGAAAATTGATATGAATATGACAGTTGTTTGTTTAATTTCACCACATAACAGTTTATGACATCACAAATCTTTGAATGTAAAGTAAAGTTTGTGCTATTTAACGACGCCACTAGAGCACATTGATTTTTTCTCTTATCATCGGCTATTGGACGTCAAACATATGGTAATTCTGGTCATTCTGACACTTGTTTTTTAGAGGAAACCCGCTGTCGCCAAATAGGCTACTCTTTTATGACAGGCAGCAAGGGATCTTTTATATTGCGCTTCCCAAAGGCAGGATAGCACAAACCATGGCCTTTGTCAAACCAGTTATGGATCACTGGACGGTGCAAGTGGTTTACACCTACCCATTGAGCCTTGCTGAGCACTCACTCAGGGTTTGGAGTCGGTATGTGGATTAAAAATCCCATGTCTCGACTGGGATCCAAACCCAGTACCTACCAGCCTGTAGACCGATGGCCTAACCACAATACCACCGAGGTCGGTTCTTTGAATGTGTGCATGAGCAGATTAATTATGCATCCACCAAAACAGCCTCCACCCACTACCCAAACAGCCACTGAGCCAGGGCACCTGACAATATCTCTGTCTATTGATTCTCTGCTGCTTTTATAATTTTAGTTCTGGATGGGTACCTTATTCGCAGATTGCTTACATCAATTTTTTAAGTTATATCATAGGCTTTTAACTGTTAAGTGACTTAAACAACTGGAATTGTTCTACAAATTACAATTAATAAGAATTATGATTAACTGGTTCATTTAAAATGTTAGTTGGGTTTTTTAATTCTGTTTGACATGACTGACTTAAGACAATTACCGTTTGCTCAAGATGCTGTGTATATTTCTGAACTTCGTCCATAATTTCAAATTTACTTGTATTTGCCGGAAAGCGAAAGCTGTATGGTATGATGAAACTATTGTTTTACTTACAGGTAAGTTGTAAGCAAACGTGTTTGTAAGGATAAATTAAACCATAACTTGGATAAAATGTAGTTTGAAAAGAAAAAGGTGCTAATTTGGCATTAGTCATAGATATTAAAATAGTTACAAATATTTACATAAAAAGCTATAAATTGCAAGTTGTATTCTTAATTTAAATAGGCAATTAGTTTAATTTTTAACACAAATATTAAACCGGAAATTGTGCACTGGTTTGGCCTAAAAAGAAAAAGAAATATGGCGGCTGGTGTTTGACAATTTTGGAACGTTATATATTTTGGCTAGTATGATTACAATTTCTTTCAAAATAATATAGCTCACAATCAGATACTGTTCTTCCTTTGTCAAATTTACACTTTCACGTAAATTAACCTTTTGCAATGTTACTTTTATTGATTTATTTAAGATGTTTTAAGCAAATAATATCATAACGAAATCAGATGTCGATGTTCTGTTATTTTCGACAGTCACATTGTGTGATCTACAGTCTGAACCACGGTTATGTTGTTAACAACTACGTTATATTACTCGTATGCCATTGTCTACTATTGGATTTTGTCCACAGTTTATTCAATAACAAATCGTTAAAATAATATAATTCTATGTCACCTATAAGTATATTGATCAACTTCGCTGAGATCTCCTAACTCTTAAAGGGAGAGTAAACTCAAACATGAGCCTTATGTGTTGGAAAGATACATACCAACACATACTGACACTTTAAAAAACGAAAACACATGTTATTTTAGAGTTAATAAAAAACTGTGATTATTCCTTCTAACTGGGGGCAGCCATTTTCTTTTAATTTCGAGGCATCTGGTACTGTAGCTTTGGGCAAAGTGATGTCAGCTCAGACCAACTTCTGTATGCACAGTGTAAACAAAAGCAGTAATATACGACAAGGCGCTTTGATCAACCTGACTTGTAAAACAACATAAATGACATGATCATATAATAAACTATTTAAAGGAAGGGACAATTACGGCATTTGGCCTGGTATGCATATTCAACGATATATAAGGCACATTATTGTTTAATATCAACAAGTATAATCGTATTGTTAATTAATAAAATGCTGAAATGTGACAGCTATTATATATAATGGGCGCAGCCATTTTGTACCATCCCAGTGAACACGCCCTCTGGCGAGCTGGTGGTTACGTAATACCTAACGTGTCACGTCAGGAATTGGTCTTCGAACTGAAGAAACAAAACATACCTGATTTTTTGCAGATGCATTGCAGTGTTCTGTAATAATATCCATCCCAGTAAGCCGGCAACATAATACAGTTATTTCAACACTTTGACAATGGTGGCTTATTTTGTATTGAAAAATAATATATACTTGTTTTGTACATAAATTAACCCACATACTGAAATAATAATCGGAGTGTGTTCTTGGTTAATTGGTCTTTTCTTTCCATGGCCTGTACCTGTGGTTCCTGATTGGCAGGTGTATATTTAGGCGGTCCCCAGACACTGTGTCTAGACATACTAAAAAGACGGTGCCTTTTTTTATTAAGATCACATGGTACTGTCTGTTAGCCACGTGGATGCCCCTCAAATCGTAATGGACATTATCACTTTATTACTGTAAGTTATTCTGTAAAACCCTTGATTAAGTAGACTTTCCCATCTAAAATCACAAAACTGACCAATTACGTAGTCCCAAAGAAAAGAAAATTATCACTTGGTTATCGTGAGTGGTCGTTTTTGCTCGAACGTACCCTACCAATAGGCCTAAAATAAGCATTTTTTCTTTGGATTGTTTTAAAGAGAAAAATACTATAACTCCATTTCGTTCTATTGATGTAAATTGAAATATATTTAGTTAAATAGTTTATTATACTATCAAGTCATTTATGTTGTTTTACATGTCAGGTTGATGAAAGCGAAGCGCCTTGTCGTAAATTAGAGCATCTGTTGAAACTGTGCTTAAGGGGGGTTGGACGGAGCTGACGTCACTTCGCCCCAAGCTATATCACTGGATGTCACAAAAACGAAACAAAATGACTGCCCCCAGTTAGAAGGAATGATGATGGTTTTGTATTAATTCTAAAATTACATGTTTTTCACTTGTTAAAATGTCAGTATGTGTTGGTGGTTCGGGTATGCATCTTTCCAACACATAAGGCTCTTATTTGAGTTTACCCTCCCTTTAACTAAATATATTTCAAGTTGCATTAACAGAACGAAATGGGGTTGTAGTATTTTTATAATATATAATAATAATAATATATAGTATATTAGTATAATAATATACTTGTTGATATTAAGCAATAATATGCATTATATATCGTTGAATGTGCATACCAGTCCAGACGCCTTACTTAAGCATTCCTTAATTTAAAGCTGACAAAATGCACTCACATGTTTTTCCGGATGCCATTTAGTTTTTTTTATCGAATATTCTTCAAGAGGATGTGGAAGCTGATTTTGACATAAGTCACATATATGTAAGGCTGATGTAATGTTAGGTCAAGTCATGACATTAGATTGCATAACATCCTTCCACCTTTTACTTCATTTCTTGAAACTAAGTGGATGCATGTTTGAAGGGATTCTAGCAAAAACAGCACAGTGCCAAAACAGCTCCAAATGAAAATGGAACCAAATTAGACAAAACGGAACCTAGCATTGGCTAAAACGGCACCAAAATCTATGGACAAAATGGAACCTAGTGTTGGCTGAAACGGCACCAAATATTTTAAAATGTATGGCTAAAACGGAACAAGAATCATTAAAAGTTGTGAATGATGATATAGATGTGTACTTTGGGTGCTCGCCTGTTTGAACGTATACCAGATAGGAGGCATTAGGCCCCCCATTTACTAACCTTTCCTACAAGGCTTTAAATTATAAATAGTTCAATGTATTCAGTTAATATTATGTTTAAATTTCCTATTTAGACCAGCCTGACTGAAAAAAGTGCCAAGTAATGTAATTTACCAAGTTCAATAACAGTTATTATTTTTAGGCGCCTTTTATGTATAGTTTTTCTTGTGTTTTATGAACAAACAAAATAAATAAAATGCTTTGACTTTGTAAACTTATTTAAAAAAAACGTATTTGTAGGAGGATGGGACAGTCTAAGTATCTCAGTAACGGAATGGATGTTCGGACCAGGCATAACACAATGCAACAATCTTTCAACTGTTAGGTCCTATTTAAAAAAAAAAAGGCCATTCTATAGTATTTGGTCCATGGGTGTGGAAATTTCAAAATTATCTGTTAAAGGTAGGGTCAACTCAAACAAGAGCCTTATGTGTTGGAAAGATGCATACCCGGACCACCAACACATACTGACACTTTAGCAAATGAAAAACGCGTAATTTTAGAGTTAATAAAAAAACATGATTATTCCTGCTAACTGGGGGCAGCCATTTTGTTTTGTTTTTGTGACGTCCGGTGGGATAGCTTGTGGCGAAGTGATGTCAGCTCCTGACCATCTCCTGTATGTACAATGTAAACAAAAGCAGTAATTTTCGACACGGCGCTTCTCTTTGATCAACCTGACTTGTAAAACAGCATAAATGACGTAATAATATAATAAACTATTTAACTAAATATATTTCAAGTTGCATTAACGGAACAAAATTGGGTTATAGTATTTTTCTCTCGATAATCCAAAGGAAAAATGTACACTATTAGGCCTATTGATATGCTACGTTGGAGCAAAAATGACAACCCACGATACCCAAGTGATAATTTTCTTTTCTTTGGGACTACATAATTGGTCAGTTCTGTGGTTTTAGATGGAAACGTCTACTTAATAGTTTTACAGAACTATTTACAGTAATAAACCATGTCCATTACCATTTTAGGGGTAACAGGTAATATTCCACAATACCAGTATGTATTTTTGTGTCTAGACAGTGTCAATTAATTCGCTCGTCTGGTTACCAATCAAGTACACACCTGCCAATCAGGAATCACGGATAGAAGCAACTAACAGCATAGACCAATTAACTAAGAAAACACTCCATGTATCATTTTAGTACATAGGTTAATGCATGGACAAAACATGGTTAATTATTTCAACACTATAACAATGGTATTTTATTTTGTATTAAAAAATAATATATATGTAGTGCTGGATATACTTATTGCTGGCTTACTGGGAGGTGTATTATTACAGAACATTGCAATGTATGACTACATGTATTTATCATCCAGCAAAAACCAGGTAAATTGTGTTTCTCTAGTTCTAAGGCTTATTCCTGACGTTACGCGTTAAGTATTACGTAACCACCAGCTCGCCAGAGGGCGTACTCACTGAGATGGTACAAAATGGCTGCGCCAGTTATATATAATAGCCGTCACATTTAACTGTTTTATTAATTAACTATACGATTATACTTGTTGATATTAAGCAATAATGTGCATTATATATCGTTGAATATGCATACCAGGCCAAATGCCTTAATTGTCCCTTCCTTTAAACTAAGTTTTTATTATAACTTAAAGTTAACACCCGTAAGCACATACAAATATACTTTTATTGCCAATTTACTTATGTTTTAATGACGGATTTATTTGAAAAAAGAATTTTTGTAAGCCAGGACGTGACATTTGTTTTTTTGGTAATATTTCATTACTGTTATGTCAAATTTAAAAATTAGGTATCAGGACATCACATCTAAAATATACTACATATGAAAATACTACTTTGCCTTCTTTCATATCATAATTAGTATATTAAATTATTTTTCAAAATATATAATGTCATGTCCTGGCTGATTTGACATATAAAAGTTAGTTTTATTTAAAAGCTATTTTTCAGAAATAAAAATCCTTTTTAATCCTCCTCCTCCTCAATGTTCCAAGTATAAATAAAAGGTATAATGATGACTGGTTGTATTAAATGATTAAAATAACCACCTCAAACTTTGAGCCAGGACGTGACATTCAAGATGGCAGGTTAAATTGAGTAAAGATTAAAAATGTATTAAATCTCTCTATATAAAGAAATTGGCAAAACTGACTAGATAATGCACATGTACCTAAAAGAAATTACTTTTATTTTCGATATTTTTGCCCTCACCATTAAGAATCAGAAACAGAGAAACTGGACATTCGGGGGAGCATGTTCGAATATTTAACGTGGATTTATGTAGATAAAAAAAATACTATTATCAATTAATTCTATGCTTATATGTTTTGACCAAACAATGAATTATTGATAATCCACCAATTTAAAGAATATTGTATTTATACCAAATGCTCCATTTTGTGAATCCAAACTGGTGTACACATACAATAAATATTGTGTCAAAGAATTCTTCAAGTAGAATGTTATGCTAAAATCTTAAGTTTATTCCTTGGCAGATACGGATATCCAAACATGAATTAGAATATATAAACCAACATTTCTCCAGTGAAGGATGTAATTTGTAAAGATATATGTTGATCATAGAATCATTGAGGTGCCATTATAGCCAAATTGGTTCTGTTTTTGCCAACGAAAATGGTTCTGTTTTGGTAGTAGTGCCGTTTTAGCTTTCAGGAGCCTGTTTGAAGAATAGTTATCATTGTAATTTGTACATACAATCATTATGATTCCGGTCGTTTCGTCATGAAACCATTTTGAACCCTGCATAGTTTCACCCTTTGTCCTGTTCACCCAGGGTTGGTTTGCCCTAAATCTCATTTGCACCGAGTCGTTTCGGATATTAATGCTTTACCAGCTGTTTACTTTCTGTCAGCTGAAGCTGGCCAAAATCAACATACCATATTTGCCGTTTGAACCTCAGCTGGTTGAAGCTGGGCAAAATCATTGTATGTAGTGTATTTAATAAGAGAAACCACAGCACATCAATAGTATGCAGTGTTTATTGTTCATAAATTAAATTATTAAAGTTGTGAATATATTGTCTGTATATTTTTAAGGCCTGCACATATTTTGTGCATATGTCTTGAGTAAATGATATTGGAAGTAAAGAAAATTACAACATTATTTTTATCTGTAAATATAAACACCCTCAGAACAATAAAGCCTTGTTATATTGACTGCAATGTGTGAAATCTATAAAATCAATGGATATAGGATACATCAATGAATGAAAATTAGGGCAAAACGAAACATTGGGCAAAATGACTCAGTTAGAGATACGAATCAACCCTGGGCAAAACAACTCGGGTGAACTAGTAATGAATACGGGCAAAACAACCTGTTACCACCATTATTACTTAAGCCAGGCCCTAATCTAGAATCAAAAAAGTAGGAGAAGTCGTCACTTCTCCCTTCCCAGATGAAAGGGGAGAAGTTAACATTAATCGGTACTTTTCGTAATGCTTCACCCATTTCAGCGTATAGTCGGAAAAATTCAGAATTTTACACTCAGTTCTAATCATAATATTTCGATATAAAATACTACTTTGAACAGGTAAAACAAATTAAACGAAAATTGTATGTTTCATTAAAAACATGCTATTATTAAATAGTTGATAATATGTCGTAATGTTAATTAGTATTTTCTGGCATTATTGACATGCATGTATTTCATGCTTACAGTTACAATAAACTGTGAACTTTAAAAATTTGTTTATTTAAGACATTTCAGAAAGTATATAATCGATATTTAACAACAAGAATTGAAAGTTCATCCTCTTGGGTTCTTTTTTTTATTCCATTCTTTGTCCTGCTTTTCAAAAACAAGATTCCTGTAAACCAACATAAAATTGGAGTGACCTTATTTCTTGAAGAGTGAAGTTAAAAATGGCAGTGGATAGCAACTTGAATATATACATAGATTAGTGTGAAAAGAATCATGGATGGGACCTTTTTACATAGGCAGAAGAGTACACAAAATTAATGCTCAGCAGCTCACCGACTATGTTTTTTAAGTGGTTGTATGTACTTATTAATTTTAATTTATGACTGCTATGTGGATGTTAACATATAGATAAGTTGCCCAAAATTGTTCAAACCTGTTCTAATTCATATTATAGATAACATTTACAATTAGAGCACCCATATTTGTCTTCATCTGATGGAGCTTTTGCTTGGTACAAGTGGCATGTACTGTGTCACAGTTATTGACAGCTGTGCGTTTTAATATTTAAGCTGTCACAAATCCTATTTAGAATCTCAAATAATAATTAATAATAAATAATTGATTATTAAATACATAATATTTAAGACAATTAAGTAAATTTTATGTTTTATTTTGCATGGCCTAGATAACTTCTTTTTTTACAGCTAGGTTTTGTTTTATATCTTCTTATTTTTTTCTTGTAGACTTGTTTTTAATTTTGGAAGCCATGTCCACCACAACAGTCTGCGGTGATACTTCGGAAGCAGTAGAATTTTTCACCCCAGCAGGTCTCTGCTTGAAACCCATAGCCAAACTCAACGTCTGCGTTCAGCTTCCACAGTTGAAGGCCCCCGGGAAGACGATATCAAACTGGGAGGTGATGGAGAAAGTCAAGCACATGATCAGACCCGAGGAGTTCATCACACTGAAAATTGTGAAGAGCACGCTGGAGTTTATCCGCCTGGAGGGAGAGATCGAGAACAAGGGCAAGATTAAACTTCTGATCGCGAAGCTCGATGGCAAGACAATCAAGCTGTGTGGCTTCACCGAAAGTCTCAAAGTGCGGGCAGCCGAGGCGAAGATCAACTTCCCTTCCCGACACGACTGGGATTCGTATTTCCGCGATGCCAAGAACATGAATGAAATGAAGTCCGGCGAGAGACCCGACACGATTCACCTGAAAGAGCTGCCCACTCGCTGGTTTGCCAGTCGCAAAGACAAGAAGAAGGACATTCCGAGCGAGCAGATTCTGCGGCGGGTGTTTGACGTGTTTGGTGAGGTCCGCTGTGTCGATATTCCTATGCTCGACCCATACAGGAAGGAGATCATTGCGGCCTCCAAGCTGGGCACAATTCAGACGTTCAGTTACGGACAGGACTTGACGTTCGATGCTTTCGTGCAGTTCAAGGAGTACATCAGCTTCGTTAAGTCGATGGATGCCTTAAGAGGGATGAAACTCATGTACAAAGATGAGAAGGACGACAAGGCCTACACTACTAACATCAAGGTAAGCGCTGCTCCAGGCCTGGTGCTTATTAACCTTTAGACTACTGGATTAATTTTTAACAAAAACCACGTTGAGTGGGTACAAGTTTATAATTTTTACTCACATATATTCACTTAAATGTTTGATAAATACATGAAATAAAGTTCATATATGAATTGGTAAGTATTATTTTCGTGTCTTTTTTTGTATTTTTTATTATTTTAGATCGGCTAATGGTGATTAAAATTAGGCAAAAAATCGAAAAAGTTGCGTTTACTTACGGGCATTTGTGGCCAGCTGTCCAGTATTTATGTCCATTATTCCCGATAACAGTGGTTTTCTGACCAGAATTTTTTTTTAAACCCGAACTACGATTCATATTGCAATATTTGGTAATTTTCGTTGTTGGTAAAACGATCAAATTTATTATCAAATTAGCTGTTACAATCAGCTATCGATCCCTGAAAATTACCGCGACGTGCCGCCATTGTTGTAAAGCGAAAATACTTGCCGAAAACCACTTTTTGAACTCAAAATTTCAAGGTATTTTCAATTGAAAAAATCAAAACAAAAACCACCATTTTGAAAAAAAAATCTTTTTTCTTTAATTATATTTCCGTTTCCGGTGAGTGTCGTGTGCAAAACGGCGGGAAATATGAATTGGGGAATGCACTGTATACAGTGTACAGTATATCGACTGACGTGACGTCGGGCGAGATATCTCGCCTGCAGTAGTCAGAAGGTTAAACTTTTAAAATTCAGATCATCTTGTGACAACAATTTAGTGCAGATAATAAAGTAAAGACCTGATATGGATAAAAATGTCATTGCAGATCAGTTTTGGAAACAACATTTTGTAGTTTCCTGCTACTTGCCATCGCGAATTTCAAGTGCTAACAGTTGTGTTGATAGTGTAGATGTTAGCAAATCGTATTTTAGATTTACGTGTATAATCATTATTATGTACTATTACTCAAATATATACAATTATCAGTATGCCTCTGTGTAAATATTGGGGCAGGATGTAGCCCAGTGTTAAAGCGCTCGCTTGATGCACGTTTAGTTTGGGATCAATCCCCATCGGTGGGCCAATTGGGCTATTTCTCATTCCAGACTGGTATATCAAAGGCCATGGTATGTGCTAACCTGTCTATGGGATGATCCATATAAAAAGATCCCTTGCTACTAATGGAAAAATGTAGCAGGTTTGCTTTCTGTGACTGTGTTAAAATGACCATATGTTTGATATGCAATAACCAATGATTAATAAATCAGTTTGCTTTAGTGGTGTCGTTGAACAAAACAAAACAAACTTCTTTGTAAATATATCTATTATTATTCTGACTGAATAGTGTTTAATGTCCTTGGTTTAACTTCTTTAGGTTGACTTTGACAAGACAAAGCATTTGAGTGATAAAAATATTCGAAAACGGCGTCTTGAGCGTGAAAAGTTGGAAGCACTTGAACGAGAAAGAGAAGAAAAAGCAAAGAAGCTTAAAGAAGAGGAAGAAAGGAAAAAGGAAGAAGACAGGTAGTTGTTTCTTACAAAATGCATTTCTCATATTTTTAAAAATGCACTTGCATCTGAGAAGTAACAGTTATGGAGTCGAGTTTTAGTCTATTTTTAGAGGGTATTCCACCATTTTAAAGTCACAGACACATGTTTCACTCAATTGTATCTTTATCCAAATGTGTTACATGTTTGTAGATTAACTAAACTTAGTGTTAATTTTCACGGGTCGAAACTAAGGTCTGTCCTTTTAAAGTTAAACGAAAATGAATGAAAGTTAGAAATGGGCTAGCTCTGGCACTCGCCAAATTCGCCAGTTTGCGAATTTTAGAAACAATTGGCAAATTTTATTTTCATTTGCCAAAATAATTTCATGTATTAATTTATATTTGGTTAAAATACAGTTTGGAAGTTTAATAGATAATTTGGCGAAATTTTCTGCCGACTCAGAGCTAGCCCTGTAGAAATATTCTTGCTTTAAAATAAACAAAAAGCTTGCATATATATTCTTCAACCGAGTTATAGTTTTTAACTTGATTTCAAAATAAACAAGTTGTTGAATTGAGAAAAAGAAAAAAATATTTTGACTTAAAGTCTAGCTTTGATCTAATCACATTTCATTCTTTAGATATTTTTGAGAGTATTTTCTTGAAACATAGCACCTTATTGTTTTAAAGTCATAGTTGGTGTATGTGACATGTCTGTAGGATCAAACCTCCTGATGATTATCACAAGAATTACCATGTTTTCTGTCAAGACTTATAAAATAAATGTATTTTTAGCTTTGTGTGGCATCATCTCTTCAAGTTGTAAAAAGATTATTTGATATATGGAAGTAAACTATGAATTTAAAAAAACAAACATTTAATTTCCATTTTTAGTCATCTAGTATTCATAGTTTTGTCCTAATTCTGTAAGATATCTGTATGATTTAGAAATATGTTTATTTTGCTTTTGTTAAATGCTGCATAATTTTGCCTTTAGCTGAAGAAAAACTAAAGTTTGTTTTGTTTAATGACACATTAGAGCACATTGATTTATTAATCATTGTAGTCTTCTGAGAAAACCTGCTACATTTTTCCATTAGCAGCAAGTAATCTTTTATATGCACTTTTCCACAGATAGGACAGCACATACCACAGCCTGTCATATACCAGTCATTCAGCACTGACTGGAACAGGAGATCCAAGTTTTAATTTGTGTGACAAGCATTGTGTCCATTTTTTTATTTTTTTATTTTAGACAAAGAAAACTTGAAGAAGAGCGTGACAAGGAGAGAAAACGACAGGAGAAAATCCAGAGGAAAATTGACCGAAGGAAGGAGAGGGAAGCTATTAGACAGCAGAAAAGGCTGGAGAGAAAAAGAAGGGAAGAGGAAGAGAAGATTCGGTTGAAGATTGCCATGGAGGAGAGACGACTGTTGGTAGCTCAGAGGAAGTTGGAATCACTGAGACTCCTGTCGGAACTCTTTAACAGGATAAAAGTTTGTGGCTTTCTTTATCAGCCTTTTCAAAATCATCTGTCGGGGTTTTTTTCCCCAGTTATTTAAATACTTTATACCAAGGATCAGTGGTGGGGAGTGTGGATAGTGGGTCGTATCTATTGCTTGTTCCCCAACTCAGGTTTAAAATGATTTAACAGTCAATTTATAGAGTTCCCCAACACTCCATTTGACTGTGATGCAGTTCAGTGTTATGTATTTGTAGTGGGTCAATATTTGGTAGATCTATTGGATTGCTTAGTGGCATGTGATAGGTGGGTCACAAAGGGTTCTCGGAAAATTGTTTTATAATTGCTGGAACTTAAAAAATATTATTCTGGTTTACATTAATTTAGTATGATGACTATTTGTCAGAATTGCAAGTACATCACTTAACACTTTGATATCTAATTATAATTGTTCAGAACATATCGCTGCTTTAAAGGAACAGACCCTAGTTTCAACCCGTGAAAATTAACACTTAAGTTTATTTAATCTACAAATTTGTAACACATTTGGATAAAGTTAAAATCGAGTGAAACACGAGTCTATGACTTTGAAATGGTGAAATACCTTCTAAAAATAGACTAAAACTCGACTCCATAACTGTTACTTCTCAGACGTTTGTGCATTTTTAAAAATATGATAAATGCATTTTGTGATATTAAAAACACCAGGATGGCCAAAAACACGGAAAAATCGGAAATTGATAATCTAAACCATAAAATCTAAGTGAAGTATGATTTCAGTTATCAAAAACGGCTATAATAGTAAAAAAAAAATGCCTTAGTGTTTAAAAACTAGGGTATGTCCCTTTAATATATAGAGATAATATTTGTGTATTTTAGGAAGATAAGTTAAAAGAAGATTTGGTGGAATGGGAAAAAGAGTTGGAACGAGAGAAGCTGCGGCAAATTGAATATGACCGGAAACGAAAGCTTGAAGAGGAGATGCTAAAAGCAGAGGCCAAAAGGATGAAGAAGGAACAGCTGGCCCAGCAGGAGAAAGATCTGAGGGACAAAATCTTAAAGCACATGAAGGAGAAGGAGGAGAAGGAACAGGAGACCCAGAGGGAGGAGCTGAGGAGGAAGCTGTCTGGGAAGAAGAAACTGAAGAGTGCGGTCATCATGAAAAGATGACTACGGAATGCACTGACTGATCTTTGGGATAAGTCAGCATGAAGTCGTGAAGAAGGTGCTGCTGGGAATTTAAAATATGTCAGTGTTAAGCATTGAATTGCAGATGATGCTTGCAGACATATGAGAAGTGTGTCAGTATAAAGCAGTGAATTGCTGAAGATGCTGAAGTTTGATGGTGCCAGAGTTTGAAATACATCAGGATCGAGCACCGGATTGTTGATGGTCCTGCAGACAGTTGTGAGGTGTCAGTGTAAAGCAGTGAATTGCTGAAGATGCTGAAGTCTGATAGTGACAAAGTTTGTGATACATCAGTATTGATTGTTGATGGTGCTGCAGATTTGAGATGTGTCAGAATATATTAATAAATTGCGGAACATGCTGAAATGTGATCCTGCCAAAATTTTAAATATGTTGAGCAATGAATTGCTAATGGTGCTGTGATCATTTTGAGAAACGTTGCAGGATAAAGATGCTGAAGAGTCCAATTAAAGCAATGAATTGATGAAGAGATCCAAGTTTTAAATCGGTCGACATGTAAGAGGAATTTATGAAGAAGGTCAGAGTAAAGAGATTTTTCTTGAAAAGATTATGCTGAAATAACAAAATATGAATTGAAAAGATGATGCTGAAATAAGATATTGACTGCTAATGATACTACAGCAGTTCAAGTGAAATCATCATGAAAAAGTGATTTGATGGTGCATCACAATGGTGATAAAAAGATGGCTGATGGTGCATCACATTGGTCATGAAAAGATGACTTGATGGTGCATCACAATGATCATATAAAGATGACTTGATGAAACATCACATTGGTCATGAAAAGATGACTTGATGAAGCATCACATTGGTGCTAAAAAGATTATTGATAGAGCATCTTATTGGCCATGAAAAGGTGACTTGATTATTTGTCCGGTGAAGTTTTACATTGGTCAAGAAAAGATACTGTGAGATTATTTGAGGCAATACTAAGGGACTGAAGTGCTTCTGTGATATGCAGTTAGGATACATAAAGATGTTGAGTGAGGTTGACACAATCAAAGTAACGGTACATAGTACCAATAATATGACACACAAAGGTCACAACAAATGTATTGTCTGGTTAAGCAGCCTCATCTGGTTTCGACATGTTAAGAAAGTCTAATCTCGATCAGTATTGCCTGTAATAAACTATTAGTATTGCCAGAAGACTTCCATTGGAAAGTTTTAAGAAGCAGTTTTTACCAAAGAACTTTCAATTTGAATTGTACTCATCTTGGAAATTTGTGTTATATAAAGTGACATTGAGAAATATTTAGTTTTGTAATTTTTTTAATTTTTTTTATGAAGAAATTATAAGAAAATCGACAGTGTATTCCATTCATGATTAAGCATGGTAATAATGTGTACTTATATATTATTTAATGATGACTAAATTAGTCACTATATTGTTTTAGATTGATATGCTTATTGGGAAAAATTAAAAGTCATTTGAGCTATACATAAAACTCTGTAGGGCTTTCCTACAGTGAACATTGTGATTCACTACACAAGTTTCAGAGATCACTACACAGTTTTAAAACAAACAGTTGTTACTAATAAATTTTCAGTTAATTAGAAATTTTGGAAACAAGATGTTCCCTCTTCTATTGAAGAAATTATCAAAATAGCTGCTTCATTATTTATTTTTTTAAATACCTGCTGGGTATGCTTAAATGTTTGACAAGCAATGTTTGGCTAACTGTTTATATAGCAGTTCAATTACATTTTTAGGGGTTGGTGGAGGCAAGCCTTTAAATAGATAACTTATTTTCATACATAGGGCTTAATTCATAACGGTCTCTTAGGCTGTGCTAAACAACAAAGCATTATCTTTGTAAGTCTTTTAGAATTGCCATGCGAGATCGCAAAGTTGCGAGAGTTTAGTGAATTGGGCCCCAGGAGGGTATTAAATACAAATATTTTCAACATTTATTTGGTATAAAAATATATCCTCTTTGTTTTATATGCTACTCCAACTCCCCATTCTTGTTTTAAACATTTCTGGGACAGCTTTTCCTGTTCTAGCCCATATACATGTATTACATGACTTCAAAAGTAGTTGTTTTAGTTGGTTATATGGAGTTACTTCCCTTAAACAGTAATTCAAAATTGTAAGTACATTGTACTATGTATATGAAACATTCCATGAGTTTTTATTGAATTTCTGATGGAGACCAACCTATGTCCATAATTATGTTTAAAAATAGGAATTTTATAACATTACTTTTGTTCACACCGTTTCTGAACCCGTGAATGTGATAAGTACATGTACTGGTATATTATTCTACAGTGTTCGAGATTAAGGTATCCTGATATCCCGGGGATACCAGAATTTAATTTTGGATACCAGACTTCAAGAACCCAGTATCCCACCAGGATGCCATATAATCCTAAATTCTCAGGTGGGATACCAGATTTTAAAATGTTAGTATCCAACTGGGATACTGGCCAAAAATTTAATCTCGAACACTTCTATCACATAATATTTATTTTTTTATCTTGAAAAAAGATTTACAGTTTAAAAAATAATAATTTTAATACAGGGTTTCCCAAATAAAAAATAGATAATTTTAGAACTACGTGATTTATTATTCAGTGTGCTTGCCATTTGTGGCCTACATATTTTTTTCATGTATGAATCGGGATGAAAAACACTGATCAGAGAGCATGCATTCTGAATGTTCCCTTTAACTCCAAGATGTCAGAAGTGTCCAGTGCTTGACATCCAGTAGCCAATGTTTAATTAATCATTATGATCTGGTGGTAGTGGTGATAAATATACAGAACTTCACATACGTTGTGTTTGCTTCCTATTAATTACACAAGTTTATTTTGTGCATAGCGGTCAAGTGGTATGTTCTTTCACAAAATAAATGAGTGGAATAAGTAGGAAGCGAACACAACGTATGTCAAGTTCTGTATTTATTACATACTTTCTTTTATGTTTTACAAAAACGTTTTTTACAACATCATAACAACACTTTGTTAAATCTATTATCAAAACTCCTTTCATGGATTCATTTAACGTTGAAAATCATACTCTGCGGCAGCCTTGTGTAATGTTTCAATTACAATGTGACATCATTTCATGATTTGTAAATCATATATGACATCAGTAAATAAAAGGCGCCAACACCAGTAAAAAACAAAAAGGGAATTTCCCATTTACAAGTTTCGGTCCAGATCGCACATATGTGTGATACAAAATAAATTTATCACACTGTTTCAAAATGTCTTCATCACTGTAGTAAGATCGAATAGGTATGTAATGAAGAAAATTTACTATACTCTTATTTAAATGGTTTTATCGGTGCTGTTTCCAGTATTACACCGACCATGTTGTTGATGATCCGTCCAGCACATTATTGCTCATCTAGACCACCTTTAACACAATGGTGCCAAAATGTAGGTTCCTCGTGAACATGCTGTTTAATATTCATTTATTTCACATTATAAATCATCAGTACATATATAACATTATAAACATAAATACATACATTTCCTTGTTCTTTTCCTCCCATTTGTTCATACTTCTACAATGAAACTCCTTTTAAACCGGACACCCTCAAGACCAAGTAAAAAGTCTGGTTATAAGAGGTATCCAGTTTAGAGAGGATCTCTTTTGTACAGATAGTTAAAAAGGTACCATGAAAAATGTCCAGTTTTGAGGGAATTCCGGTTTACAGGGGGTCTGGTTTGGAGAGGTTTCATTGTATACAGAGCTATTTTAAAAGTATTACTTTGACATTCAGCTTCTTTTTTCTTTTTCTTTTTTTTTAATCAGGAATGCAGATTAAAAAATAAATAAATGAATATCTGAAAATATCAGTGATATTAGCCTTATAAGTGACTAGCATGACTCTAAAAAGTGTTATTATATCATTGGTTACACTATTTTGCACTAACTGCTTCATGGTGACAATACGAGTAGATGTTTCATAGCTTTTAGAGAAGAAGTGAATAAAAATTGACAAAAGTGTTCTGTAATAAATAGTAATATTTGTATTATCAGTCAAATTATATGATAACTATCTCAATTCGTGAAGTCTGCAATTTCATATCATACTTAGAAAGATTAGCTTGTGTGATATTTATAGGATATTAAACGAGCTTCCATTTCATATCATGTTTATGTCCCGAGTGAAATAATTTTCACTTGTCACAAGCTTTAGTGAGTGACAATGAAAATTATTTCACAAGGGACATAAACATGATATGAAATGGTAGCAAGTTTAATATCCTATTTATTACCTATAATCGATCTTAATTTATATCACTCATCTCGTTTCGTTGACGTTCCTGTAAGGTTGTAGTGCGCTAATTGATGACGTCATCATGTGACGTCAAAAGTGTTACGTCCCACTTGGCGTTCTAGTGGGATGTATCACTTTGATATGTACCAAGATATTTGTAACCATATGGGTAATAATATAGCATACTTCATTCAACGAGGTATATTATATTTAACAGAAAATATGAAATTTCATAGTCTGTGATTTACATTTGGGGAATAGAAGGATGCATGTTGGTTTAGAAGTCTGGTTCAGTATTCACAAAAAGAAAAACACTATCATTTTTTTATAAATATATTTTATTTTGTTTTGAATTTCCTCATTTGATCCTTTTGATAATTAGGTATGTCTGAAATGGCAGTATGGTGCATTATTCTAAAACAACAGTTTTAGACGTTGACATTTTATGTGAATCTTTTTTCTTTCTTTTTTAACATTTGTGTCATGTTCATGTCCAGTCCATATATATTTGTAATGACATTCCAACTGAGATTTTTAGTTGTGTGGTTTTTTATGTGATGTTAAAATAATCTTTATTACCCGTGTATTTCAAAATAAATATGCCTTGGTGGTGTAGTGGTTAATACTGGGTTTGCATCCTGGTATGGCCTCTTGCCCATAGCAGCCCACTGGTAAAGCACTTGTTTGATGCACAGTTGATTTGGGGTCGATTTGGGATCGATCCCCATCGGTGGGCTCATTGGGCTATTTCTTGTTCCAGCCAGTGCACCATGACTGGTATATCAAAGGTGGTGGTATGTGCTATCCTGTCAGTGGTGCATATAAAAGATCCCTTGCTACTAATGGTAAAATGTAGCAGATTTCCTTTCTAAGACTATGTCCAAATTACCAAATGTTTGACATCCAATAGCCAATCAATCACTTTATTTTGCCAAAGCTAAAATCAGCCATTGGCTGAAACATACAAAATGCATTGCGTGGTTATTAATACAGTAACTGTGTTAAAAATATATAAATAAAATATGTTACAAAACTACATTTAAAAATGAGAAAATACAAAACATGGAAATGTATATAAGAGTTAATGATTAATAAGTAATAATAATAATAATAATAATAATAATGTTGATAATGTAATAAGAGTAGTAGAGGAGGAACCAAGAACTATGAGAGTAACGTTTTACGTCTGCATTGCAACATAAATATATTTCGATAGATCTAGTACAATTTTCTTTGATTTTAATGCTAATAAATTTATAAATTTGTTATAGGAAGGCCAAACACAGTACTATTTCTTCAAGAATTGTGATATTAGATCGTGATCTAATATCACGATAACAGGGACAAACAAGTAAAAAATTATATTCATCTTCTGGGGGTTTTTTAATTACAAAGAGTGCATAGTTGTCGTTCTCTAGGAATACTGTTATGTCTTCCATTTTCAATATTGATATTTAACACACCATACCGTGAGTTAAACAAAGCATTTCCTTACTATGTACAAAATATGCTATCTAGATATGCTTCATAGCAGTAATTAGTTTTGAATTTGCAATAGTTTCTGAAACGTGAAAACGTTGAGATGTTAGCAAACACATTTTGCATAAACTGATCTCTAAGTCTTTGTTTAATACTTTGTGAAGACACAGCTGATGCATTTTCAGAATATCAGAGATATAAAAATCCAATAGCCAATAATAAACATCAGTGTGCTCTAGTGGTGTCGTTAAACAAAACAAACAAACTTCTTCTCACCCATAGCAAGTTTAACAACTCCATAAGGCCATGACACCGACTTTTCTCTCATTTATCACTGACAACTAATCATAACTTACTGTCCTAGGCAGCTGGTCCAGATAACTGAGGTGTGTGTCCAGGACAGCACAAAAATGAGTATAAATAAACAAAACAAATGGACATAGGAAGCATTATATACTAGAGAATGATGGATCATCAGGGAAATTCAGAATAAATGTTTGTTTACTACCTGTACGTTTTTTTTACAATCATGAAAATTATGAATGTACCCTTACCTAGTATGGGTCCTTTTTAAAAAAATGTTTCAATTGTTTTAATTCTGTATGAGGTGCTTTGTTAACAGCACTGGGCTGTGTTTATTTTAAATCTTTTGTAGTTTTGTACTTTTTTAAATTTGTTGTAACATATATTAATGTATTATTAATATTATAACAGGGCACAGTGTTTCATGCAAATTGTCATTCCGTCTGTGTGTCAGTTACACAGCTTTAAATTAAATTTTGATGTAGTTGCTTAGGCACCACACCACCATTTGTCGTTTCGTTACTTGTTGTAGCAGCTTAATATAGTCCGGTTTAGGAAATAGTTCCTCATAAAAAAAAAATATATATATATACAGTGGACTCTGTCTAAACCGGATTCTGTGTAATCCAGATCTCTGTGTAAACCGGTCCATTTCTAAAGCCCCGTCCAGCTACTGTTTATCTCTTAGGTAGAAATCTCTGTCTAATCCATATTCTGTCTACTCCGGACTCCGGATCAGAAATCAAGAACGAAAGAACCGTTCATGCATTAATTACCTCTGTCTACACCGGATTGGGATTAGACTGAACGACGGGCTGCTTAATTAGTTGAACAATGATCGTCAATTGCCAAGTAATCAGGACGCCGTCGCAAGATCAAATGCAAAATGTAATCGCACTCATGTGAAGTTTACTCTTATTGCGGTAGGCCGTTAGATCAATCACATTAATATTAGTGTGCGTGTGTGTGTTGATACCTACCTGATTTCACACTTGCTATTAAAATAAATAGAATGTTTGTTTATTCGATATAATTTATTCAGTCAATGTGACACTTGTTAAAACAACGAACTTCGTGTGCTATTTGATGTGTAGTAAATCAATAAAAAATTTGGTCAATCATTCAAGAACCATAACTCTGGATGAACTCTGTCTAAACCGGTCCTCTATTTAAAGCGGACTATTTCGACGGTACGAAGTGAGTCCGGTTTAGATAGATACCACTGTATATGTGTATATATATATATAAAAATTCAGATATGCCTTTTGAAATCTTTCTTTGATGATTACAAGTAGGATGACCTCTGTAGTATTTAAATCACCCATTGGTTTGAAGTTACTTGGTATATGTAGTACTAACTGATAACAACTGCAGGTCAGGTCAGGTCAGGTCATAGGGTTTAATGTGCACATTCAGAACAAGCTGTTGTAGCACACGCCTGTCATGGGCATATGTGTCAGCCTGGGCCGACTCCTTCATCCAGGACAAGTCAGGTCAGGTCAGGTCATAGGGTTTAACGTGCACATTCAAAACAAGCTGTTGTAGCACATGCCTGTCATGGGCACAGGTGTCAGCCTGGCTGACCGGCTCCTCCGTCCAGGACAGTAACTGTGCAAGTGATACAGTGCCTCTTTTATAACAGCAACATCAGGTGGTGGTCTGGCATGAGGGGGGCTAACTGGAATTTGCCTCTTTTATAACAGCAACATCAGGTGGTGTTCTGGCATGAGGGGGGCTAACTGGAATTTGCCTCTCTTATAACAGCAACATCAGGTGGTGTTCTGGCATGGTGGAATTTGCCTCTGGCAAACATCAGGTGGTGTTCTGGCATGAGGGGGGCTAACTGGAATTTGCCTCTCTTATAACAGCAACATCAGTGCTCAACCTAACTGGAATGTTGCAATTTGTTTTTACATGCCTCTCTTATAACAGCAACATCAGGTGGTGTTCTGCATGAGGGGGGCTAACTGGACTCTCTTAAAACATTATGTAACTGGATTTTGCCTCTCTTATAACAGCAACATCAGGTGGTGTTCTGGCATGAGGGGGGCTAACTGGAATTTGCCTCTCTTATAACAGCAACATCAGGTGGTGTTCTGGCATGAGGGGGGCTAACTGGAATTTGCCTCTCTTATAACAGCAACATCAGGTGGTGTTCTGGCATGAGGGGGGCTAACTGGAATTTGCTATCTCTATACAGCAACATCCAACATGAACATGGTGGTTGGCATGAGGGGGGCTAACTTGCATGGAATAGGGGGGCTAACTGGAATTTGCCTCTTTTATAACAGCAACATCAGGTGGTGTTCTGGCATGAAACTTTTGCCTCTCTATAACAGCAACATCAGGTGGTGTTCTGGCATTAAAATTCAAATCTGCAGTTCATAAATAACAGCAACATTGGTCCTGACACCTGGAATTTTTTGTGCTCAACCTACATTCATGTAGTGATTTTTTTTTACATGATTTTGGTCTTAGGTTCACATGACTGACCTATACTTATAAATTTTTTTATTTCAATTTGTTCTGAGTAGAGTGAGTGAATCCTGCTTTTACTTAGGTCTGACCTAACTTATAAATTTTTATTCACCCCCACCCAAACCCCCCCCCCCCCCCCTCCTCCTTCTGGCCCCAGACTTGGTCACTGGCGACATCAGAGGTTAATCCCAGGACAGGCGTGGTATATGGACATGTAAAAAAAGAAATTCAGTCAGTCACGTAACTGAATAGCTGGTTACCTACATGTGTGTAAAACTCACTTGAACTGATTTCCGGTTACTTAATATACTTTTGAAATACTGTCCCCTGTAACACTGAGTACAATACTCAGAGACAAGTTTTTATAATTTTTTATTATTAGGGTTGAGTTGAGCATTTTTGTTTTCTTACCAAACATCTAATATTCTGATGGATTTGTTTGAGTGCATTTATTGGGTTCTTTTATTGTAGTGAAATACATGTATATGTAAATAGACTTATTTCAGCTTAGAATTATGATGGGTTTAGTTTTTACATTTTTGTTATTGGATATTGGGGCTGAAAATAAATATTGCCAGTGGTATTACTATCAAGGCAGTTATTAGCATGTTTAGGTTAAATATGGAGGGTGGTCTCAACAAATCAGTACCTCAATGCATTTTTTTTTTTTTGTCTTATAAAAAACATTATCACTCAATCTGGCCATTACATGTATTTCTGTTGAAATAATTTACCAACATTTTGACAGCCTTCCTTGGGAATATGATTCTCCAGTACCGTAATATATAGAGTTCGGATGCGAAAACAGATAAATCTATTTTAGTAATTTTCAGCAAAAGAGGTGTTTTTTTGTGCTTTCTGTGTAAAACATATCACGTCCACAATGAAATAAAGTAAATAAAGGACAGAATTTAAAGAAATGAGTATGAAGATTAGAACATAATGCCTAGAACTGAGTAATGATAGAAGTTGGGGTGTTTTTTTTTTGGGGGGGGGGGGGGGGGGGGGTTCTCAATAAAATGGCATTTATCAGTTTTTGTGCCTGAATTCTTCATATGTTATATCCACATTAAAATAACATATATCTGATACATTGGACAGTTATTGTCATAGTAGTAATGAACATGTCAATCTTTTTCCATTTTAAGATTTTTGTAGTGTATTTATGAGAAACTGTGTTTTATAATGCTACTCAGAAAGAAATCCTTGAGTATATTAAATGGTTGGTCTCCAAGAACAGAGGTTTTTACTGACAACAGATGTAAGCCATGACGTAAGTTCTTATTTTAATTTTTAACTGGATATTATTAAACATGAGCAAACAGTTATTTTCATGAGTTTGTTTTGTTTTAGATTTCTTATATGTTAACCTGTATTTCCTGTAGCTCAAAATCATTTTCTAAAGCAACATTATTAAATACGAACACAATTTTAATAAATGTGTTCACTATCAATTTGTCATAATGGTCAACAGTAATCAGGACCATACCCTGATCAAAATCCTGTTTTTGGGGGGGGGGGGGGTGACGCATGGACGGAGGTTTGTTCCCGTCCTTTACCTTCAGGGTCAGCCGCGGTCTTCGGTGCCGCCGGTTTTGAGGGAGGTCTCTTCCGAGGAAGATTTGCCTTCCGGTTCCGGTTTGGAGTCGGAAGATGTTTCGGACGATCCGGATTGCTGAGTGGCGGGAGTCGATGCCTCTGTCCCGCCTGCAGAAGATTTTGATTATGCAACGGTTCTGCAATTCGTAAGTAACGAAGTCCGACTTGTATGCGCTGACGTTTTCAGCGGAGGTGGCTGTTCCCACTATTCAGGGCGTTTCTTTTGGAAATCGATCGCTGGTGGTGAAGGCTCCGCGGCCAGAGCTTGGTTTTCCGCTTGCCCAGGAGGCACACGAATCCTTACTGGAGATTGATACTTTGATCGCTGGCACCAATCGTATCATGGGAGCGGTCGTGGAAGAGTTTCCGGCGGCTTTAGCCATCGGGAAACTCTTACCCGGTACGAAGCTGGTGGCCCCCACTTCGTACCAAACGTTGGGCGCATCTTTCCTGAACCATGCTGCGGTTGTTTCTGCTCGTTTTAAGACTGATGTCGTCCGGCGTCTTTCGTACGTGTCGCCATCGGAGACCTAGAGATGATGGAGAAGTTATTGAAACTTCTCTTTCAGGTGAACAACCATCTAGGTACCTTCCTTTTTGGGTTGGATAAGGCTGTGGAGAGTCTTCCCCCGATGGTTCGAGGTTGTTTCGCATCACATTGCCCAGATGTCTGGGCGTTTGTGGGTAGACAATCTCTTGTTGCGACGCGATCATTACTTTTCTGGGCTACGGGATACCGGTGTTGTGAAGACGTAGTTTTGCAGCCGGTCAGTGAGGGAGACCTTGCTGTTTGGGTCGGACTTCAGCCTTGTCATGGATAAGGAGTCTGTCAAGTTCGTTCCCCTGCCCCAGCCTGGTAACGCTCGGAAGCGCCGTTCCGGTGCTGCTGCATTTCGCCCGCCTTCCTCCAAGAAACCAGCTTTACTTGAGGGGGTTCAGAATCCTAAGGTTTCTGTTCCTACTTGGCAATCTGGGACGGCGCCACCCCCTGTCAAACAGAATCGTGCTCGTCTGAGGGCATCACGTTTTCGGGCTACCGCTAAGGGCCCGGCACCTAAGAGCCGCCGGGGTGAGGGTGTTGCGACGATCGGCAACTGTTAACGGAGGTGCCGTTAGCAGAAGTTCCCGTGGGCGGCAGGTTACGTAATTTTCTGCCACAATGGCGTCTCTTGCCAGACCTGGACCCATGGGTTCTGTCGGTCGTCAAGGAGGAATATCGGATTCCCTTTTCTTCGGCTCCCCCTCTCACTTCTTCTCCCCAAATGCCTCCGATGCCGTCGTCCGACAGGCGGGTTCTGGTGGAAACGATGATTGCCGAGTTTCTCGTCAAGGGTGCCATCCACCAGGTGGATTTGGACTCCCGGGGGTTTTACTCCCATTTGTTCTTTGCCCAAAAGAAAAATGGCGAGTGGAGGCCGATTCTCAACCTCAAGCCGCTGAATGCATTCGTGGTAGTTCCTTCCATGAAAATGGAGACGGTGCAGTCTGTCCGGGCTTTACTCCAGGTTGGGGAGTGGAGTGGGCGGCGTCAATCGACCTGAAAGATGCCTACCTGCATGTTCCGATTCACCGGGATTTTTGGAAGTTCCTGCGCTTCCTATTCGACGGCAAAGCTTACGAGTTTCGAGTGCTGCCGTTCGGATTGGCCACGAGTCCTCATGCCTTTACTTGTGTAGTCAAGGCTGTGGTAGGCCGTGTACATTTGTTGGGCATTCGCATGCACAACTACCTAGACGACTGGTTGATTCCAGCTTCGTCTCAGCAGGCATGTCTGACGGGCGTGAGTCTGGTCATCGACATGATACTTCGCTTGGGATTTATTCCCAATTGGGTGATGTCGGAGCTGGTGCCAGCTCAGGTTTTCACGTATCTCGGAGTTGTCTTCAACCTTGTGGAAGCATCCGTTCGACCGACGGATGCACACCTCCACAATTTCACGGCGCTGGCTCAGCGTCTTGCTCGGGAGCAGCGCCTTTGGGTGCGCACACTGCACGAGTCGTTGGCTGCATTGAATGTGCGGTTCAGACGATTCAAGAGACCTCTCCAGTGGCATCTCTCACGTGTGTGGGACGGCCGCTGTTGGGATACATTGATTCCGGTGGGGTCTTGGTTCGTGCAGACGATCCAAGAGTGTCTGGTCGACAAGTGCTTGTCCCAGGTCATTCCCTTACACCCTCTTGCTCTGGAGTTGGTCCTGTTCACCGATGCTTCCCTAGAGGGGTACGGTGCGCATCTTGGGGATCAACATCTGTCAGGTGTGTGGAGTGCCTTCGAAAGGAGCCTCCATATCAATCTGCTGGAGATGGAAGCCGTTCGCCGGGCTTGCCTCCAGTTTTGGAGCATTATTCGACATCGTCGAATTTTGTTGAGGTGCGACAACACGGCAGTCGTCGCATACCTCAATCGTTGGGGTGGCACCAAGTCCGAGTCACTGAGTCGCAGGGCCTTGGAGATCCAGGAATTGTGCGATCAGTGGGGGATTGTGTTGACGGCAAAACACACTCCCTCTTCAGTCAATGACTTGGTGGACGCCTTGAGTCGTCGTTCACCTGTCCAAACAGAGTGGATGTTGCACAAGGTGGTTGCGGGCAGGATTCTGCGTTTGTGGGGGAGTCCACAAGTGGATATGTTCGCGACCAGGCTGAACCACCAGTTACCGGTGTTTGTGTCACCGGTGTTTGTGTCACCGGTTCCCGATACTCTGGCTCTGGAGTACGATGCGTTGAACATGGACTGGACGGGGTTGGATCTGTATGCCTTCCCGCCCCCAGTCTTACTCAGCAAGGTTCTGGCCAAGGTCGGAATGCAATCGTGTCGAGTGACGCTCGTGGCGCCGGGTTGGGCAGCCCAACCATGGTTTCCTCAGCTTCTGTCGCTGTTAGTGCAGGAGCCGGTGCGCTTGCCACCCCTTCCGGATCTGCTCAGCCAGCGGCTGCAGCAGCCGGTATGGCACCCGAAGCCGGAGGTCTTCCGGCTTCACGTGTGGAGGTTGTCGAGTTTTCCCTGCGAGGCAGAGGCTTTTCAGAACGAATGGCTGAACTCGTCTCCTCTTCGAAGTGCCGGTCAACTGAGCGAGTTTACCAATGCCACTGGAGCGCTTGTGTTCGTTGGGCAGGTGAACGGGATTTTGATCCCTTATCACCTACTGTCAATGACTTAGCTGAATACTTTCTGGCCTTGGTCCAGACAGTCAAAAGTCATCGTTCTTCCATCTTCACTACTCTCAGGCAGTGTGGTCGGACAGACTTTTCCACGAATCTCGTATTGCATGATTTACTCAAATCTTTGCAATCCATGGTTGAGAGGCCTTCCATTTTGCCAAAATGGGACGTCTTTCTGCTTCTTCATGCGCTCAAGGATCCCCCTTATGAGCCATTGCGGTTTGCCACTCTTCGACTTTTGACTTGGAAGACACTTTTCCTGGTCTCTCTTGCGGTTTGTCGCCGTATTAGTGAGATTCATGCTTTCTTGCATGATTTGGTCGATTATAACTCTGATGGGTCGGTTACGTTGCGGACTGATCCCATCTTTGTGGCTAAGAACCAGGTGCCAGGAGAGGAGTTTCGACCGGCAATCATTCAAAGTTTGTCTCGTACGTTGCCTTCTTCTAATTCTGACCGTCTCCTTTGTCCGGTCAGGGCAATAAAGTATTATCTGCATCGTACTACACTTCTTCGTGGTGGGAAGAAGAGGCTGTTTATTTCTTACACTAAACAGCCGGGAGATATTAATAAGAATGCATTGTCTCGATGGATTGCTGCAACCATCAAGCTGGCGTATGGGACGGCAGGAGAGCATGTTCTGCGGAACTTCTCAGTTCGGCCTCATGAGATTCGAGCGATCTCAGCTTCCATGAATGTTCACGATTCCTTGGATATTATCAAGGTGATGAATGCAGGAGTGTGGAAGGGTCGACATACGTTTGACACCTTCTATTTTCGGGACATGGCAGTTGGTCCCGATGGTACTAGACGTATCCAGTCGGTAATTGCTGGTCAGCAGGTTGTTTCTGTACGACGAGCCACGAGACGAGGGAGACCTCTATTCCGGTAGGCAGCTCGTACAGGTCGTGTTGGGAGATAGTTGAGTCACCTTTTTGGGGAAAGGGTGTGGTTGCTATCTGGGGCAGTCTAGTGGTTTCCTTTCACTTGTGAGATGGTTTTGCCTCACGCGGGGGGTGGAAGGTGTTTATCAATTCGGGTATTGATAATTAATAGTCACTTAGACTTTTATACCTCGTATGTCTTGGTTGTCTTACACCTTGTCATTACTTGAGACGATTCACGTTGGTCGAATGGGTAAGTCCTCATGTTTTCTTACCTCCTCCCATTAATGTTGAATTCACGTGCTCTAACGGTGTTAAATCACGTGCGTTATAGCATAGTTGTTGTGCTAGTACAGTAAGTTGAATAATACTATTAGAAAATTTGTTTCTAATTTTCATTATTATTCATACTTACCTAGTACTAGCACAACAACGGTAACCCCCCACCCGCCCCTAGGAGGTCTTCCCTGGATTCGGTCATTACGGACTTTGAATCGAGGACGACGGTCTGCCCATACGAGGATATGGATATACATCCGGCAAGGGGAGACAATTCTGCAGTGGAGGAGATGACTCAGGTTGTATAGCATAGTTGTTGTGCTAGTACTAGGTAAGTATGAATAATAATGAAAATTATAAAAAAAAATCTAATTTTGTTATATTATTGAAATAGGCCATAATTAGTAATTGCAAAGTGTCTGATCACTATTACTTGTTGTTGTTTTTATTGTTTGTAGAACCTATACAATTTAGTACCATCCACAAATTAAAATAAATTATTATTTTAAAAAAAATCTATAAATGAAGAAATAAAGAACGAAGGAAAAGAACAAACAAGTAAATAAACAATTAAATTCATATCTGCATACATATACATCTGCACAAGTTCGCTCATTGCATTTAATTGTTGACATTCTATAAATGACTATTATTAATGAATCGATTTGCAGTCATGCTTGCTTTGTGCCATATTATAAGGATCCAATTGTATTGGTGAAAATTACAAGTATCTTGGTCTGGGTGTGTTTATTTTGGTATCATTAGAAGCGCCGCGTTTCGTAGAACATCTGTTAAAATCAGCTTTCGGGAATTTTTATCAGACGTATTAATGTTTTAAGCAATTTTAAAGGAAAATAAACCAAGGTTTATCGTGATAGACTACTTTCAACTGGGTGTTTGCTTAATTAGTTACGTTATTTGTGGTTGTGTCTGCGACAGGGTGAGGATGACTGCCCATGGAATCAAGCTTGATACGACTGGCTGCCCGTCTGCAGTCGTAACTAATAACAAAAGAAAATAAAGTTTGCGAGTGAGTGAGTGAGTTAAAGTATTTACGTGCATATATGCCACGAAGGCTTCACGCACGCCTATCTCGGGCTTAATCTCTGACTTTCGCCAGTGACTAAGTCCGGAACAGGAGGGGGGGGGGGGGGGGGGTAAGTTTGAAGTGGGCGGAATTTGGAATATTTTTTTTAATAAGGACTAAAAGGCCTAAGTCTACGGAGAATAACCTGCACCCCAATCATGTCCGGACTAAGAAATTAAATCCAAAAGTAAAATTGGCTGCTCGGCCTAAAAGGTTTTACGTTAATTTGAGCAATTGAACGGGCAACAAAGTAAAGTGCGTTGGACTATTTACAAAAAAAAATCAACATAAACATTTTGAACCACGGCCAAATTTTTTAAAGTCCAACTAAGCCCAAAAAGGAGGTTACCTGTCCTAGGTAAGGTTGGCTTCTACTTCGGGGAGGCTGGAGATTCCCGGAGTGACGGTAGCAGATGTTGCCGCTGACGTAGAGTCCGAACAACAGTGGAGTAGTCGGGGCCGCAGACTGCACTGACCATCTTGTGTATGGATCTGTTGTCGATCTTGGCGAACAAGATGCACTGCCTGAAGGTCTGCTCCCTCTTGTGCG